>NW_024598873.1:0-156642 GCF_004379255.2 Salvia splendens
GCAATGTATGTATTTTTATTAAATGTATTGTGTATTTTGTGTTTAATCTATGTATTTTAATATTAGTGTGTGTATTTTTTACTGGAGATGTGTTTAGTGTGTGTTTATGTGTGTGAAGTGTGTCTATGTTTATTTTGTGTTTAATGAATGTAATTTATTTATATACATACATTGCATAAAATAGACACACTATACACATCCCTGGTCAAAATACAAACATTAATAATAAAATACACACATCACAAAAATACATACATTGCATAAATACATAGACTGTACCAAATATAAATAAACACAATACACATTCCCGATCCAAACACACATTATAAATAAATTACATACATTAAACACAAAATACACATAGACACACTTCACACACATAAACACACACTAAACACATCTCCAGTCAAAAATACACACACTAATATTAAAATACATAGATTAAACACAAAATACACAATTCTCACACAGACACACTCCATAGCATACATTGAACACAATACATTTAATAAAAATACATACATTGCATAATATACATAAACTATACCAAATATAAATAATCACTATACACATCCCCGATCCAAATACACACATTATAAATATATTACATACATTAAACATAAAATACACATAGACACACTAATAATAAAATACACAAAGTAAACACACAATCCACATACTCCAAACTTCGTACATTGAAAAAATACAAATTACTCAAAATACACACATTGCATAAAATAGACACACTATACACATCCCTGGTCAAAATACAAACATTAATAATAAAATACACACATCACAAAAATACATACATTGCATAAATACATAGACTATCCCAAATATAAATAAACACTATACACATTCCCGATCCAAACACACATTATAAATAAATTACATACATTAAACACAAAATACACACAGACACACTTAACACACATAAACACACACTAAACACATCTCCAGTCAAAAATACACACACTAATATTAAAATACATAGATTAAACACAAAATACACAATTCACACACAGACACACTCCATAGCATACATTGAACACAATACATTTAATAAAAATAAATATATTGCATAATATACACAAACTATACCCCCGATCCAAATACACACATTATAAATATATTACATACACTAAACACAAAATACACATAGACACACTAATAATAAAATACACAAAGTAAACACACAATCCACATACTCCAAACTTCGTACATTGCAAAAAATATAAATTACTCAAAATACATACATTGCATAAAATAGACACACTATACACATCCCTGGTCAAAATACAAACATTAATAATAAAATACACACATCACAAAAATACACACGACCCACATTATACAAAGCATAACCAATACAAAAAATATACATAGTACTATAAATTACACACATAGCACAAAGTATAAACACGCAATATACACACTATGCACAAATTACACATTACACACAAAATATTCATGTACAAAAAATAAACACCGAACTCACAACATAAACACATTATACATATACACACTGTACGCAATATACACCGTACATAAAACCTACGCACACCATACACAAAATACAAGTATTATGCCCATAGAAAAACACAACACAAAATACACACATCAAAACAAACAGGCTAAATATACACATGGCACACCGTATAAACACAATGTACACTTCCAAAAAATACACACATAACGCACAACATAAACAAATTATGCACAAAATATAAGCATTGCATCTACATATACACATCACAAAACAAACGAACTATATACAATATACACAAAACAAACTAACTAAATATAATATACGCAAAACACATTCACTATACCAAAAGTATACACGCAATATACACACTATGCACAAATTACATATTACACACAAAACATACATGTACAAAAAATAAACACACAGCTCTCACCATAAACACATTATACATATACGCACACTTTACATACTAATCTACACACACAATACACAAAATACAAGTATTACACCCACACAACACAAAATACACATATCAAAACAAACGGGCTAAATAAACTATACTCCAAATACACACATGGCACACCGTATAAACACAATGTACACATATAGAAAATACACACATAGCACACACCTTAAACAAATTATGCAAAAAATATAAGCATAACACCTACATGTACACATCACAAAATACACACACTACGCATACTAAACTGCATACATGATACACAAAATACACACGACCCACGTTATACATAGCATAACCAAACAAAAAATATACATAGTAATATAAATTACACATATAGCACAAAGTATAAACACGCAATATACACACTATGCACAAATTACATATTACACACAAAATATACATGTACAAAAAATAAACACACAACTCTCACCATAAACACATTATACATATACGCACACTTTACATACTAATCTACACACACAATACACAAAATACAAGTATTACACCCACACAACACAAAATACAAAAACAAACGGGCTAAATAAACTATACTCCATATACACACATGGCACACCGTATAAACACAATGTACACATATAGAAAATACACACATAGCACACACCTTAAACAAATTGTGCACAAAATATAAGCATAACATCTACATGTACACATCACAAAATACACACACTATGCATACTAAACTACATACATGATACACAAAATACACACGACCCACATTATACAAAGCATAACCAATACAAAAAATATACATAGTACTATAAATTACACACATAGCACAAAGTATAAACACGCAATATACACACTATGCACAAATTACACATTACACACAAAATATTCATTTACAAAAAATAAACACCGAACTCACAACATAAACACATTATACATACACACTGTACGCAAGTGTAATTTGTGCATAGTGTGTATATTGCGTGTATACTTTTGGTATAGTGAATGTGTTTTGTGTATATTATATTTAGTTAGTTTGTTTTGTGTATATTGTATATAGTTCGTTTGTTTTGTGATTAGTATATATAGTTCGTTTGTTTTGTGATTAGTACATGCAGCGTGTGTTTATAATTTTTATGTATTATGTGATGTGATTGTGGGTGCATTGCTTGTATTTTGTGTATAACGTGCTTATAGTGTGTGGTATATGTGTGTTTTATATGCTTGTTTATTTTGTTTACAGTGAGTGTAGAGCAGCATGTGCAATGTGTGCATATTGGGAGTATTGTAGGTATTTTTTGTACGCTTTGCGTATTTTGTCTATTGAGTGTGTATTTTGTGTACATAGTGTGTAATGTACATTTTGTATATTATGTGCAATATTGTGTGTATTGTGTTTATAGTTTGTGTAAAGTGTGCATTTATTTTGTGTATTATCTACAATATTTGAAGTGTGTATTTTTTGTTGTGTGTAAATGTGGTTATAATGCTTGTATTTTGTGTATGATGTGTTTATACTTTGTGCTATGTGTGTAATTACTAGTAGTATGTATATTCTCTGTACTGGTTATGCTTTGTATAATGCGGGTCGTGTGTATTTTGTGTATCATGTATGTAGTTTAGTATGCTTAGTGTGCTTATATTTTGATCATAATTTGTTTAAGGTGTGTGCTATGTGTGTATTTTCTGTATGTGTATTTTGTACATAGTTTATTTAGCCCGTTTGTTTTGATGTGTGTATTTTGTGTTGTGTGGGTGAAATACTTGTATTTTGTGTATAGTGTGTGTAGGTTAGTATGTACAGTGTGTGTATATCTATAATGTGTTTATGGTGCGATCTCTGTGTTTATATTTTGTACATGTATATTTTGTATGCAATGTGTAATTTGTGCATAGTGTGTATATTGCGTGTATACTTTTTGTGTAGTGAATGTGTTTTGTGTATATTTTATTTAGTTAGTTTGTTTTGTGTATAGTGTATATAGTTCGTTTGTTTTGTGATTAGTACGTGTCGTGTATGTTTATATTTTTGTATGTATTATGGGATGTGTTTGTATATACAATGCTTGTATTTTGTGTAGTGTATACGTGGGTGCAGTGATTGTATTTTGTGTATAATGTGCTTATAGTGTGAGCTATATGTCTATTTTATATACTTGTATATTTTGTTTATAGTGAGTATAGAGTTGTATGTGCAATGTGTGTATAAGTATTGTAGGGTTTTTTTGTATGCTTTGCGTATTTTGTGCATTAAGTGTCTGTATTTTGTGTAGATAGTGCGTAATGTGTATGTTGTATATTATGTGCAATATTATATGTGTTGTGTGTAAATGTGGTTATAATACTTGTATGTAGTGTAGTACTATTTATATTTTCTATATTTATAATGTGTGTAGTCTGTGTATTTTGTGTATAATGTGTGTATATTAGTATGCATAGTGTGTATTTTGTAATGTGTATATGTAGATGCAATGCTTATATTTTGTGCATAATTTGTTTATGTTGTGCGTTATGTGTGTATTTTTTGGAAGTGTACATTGTGTTTATACGGTGTGCCATGTGTATATTTAGCCTGTTTGTTTTGATGTGTGTATTTTGTGTTGTGTTTTTCTATGGGCATAATACTTGTATTTTGTGTATGGTGTGCGTAGGTTTTATGTACGGTGTATATTGCGTACAGTGTGTATATGTATAATGTGTTTATGTTGTGAGTTCGGTGTTTATTTTTTGTACATGAATATTTTGTGTGTAATGTGTAATTTGTGCATAGTGTGTATTTTTGCATGTTTATACTTTGTGCTATGTGTGTAATTTATATTACTATGTATATTTTTTGTATTGGTTATGCTTTGTATAATGTGGGTCGTGTGTATTTTGTGTATCATGTATGTAGTTTAGTATGCATAGTGTGTGTATTTTGTGATGTGTACATGTAGATGTTATGCTTATATTTTGTGCATAATTTGTTTAAGGTGTGTGCTATGTGTGTATTTTCTATATGTGTACATTGTGTTTATACGGTGTGCCATGTGTGTATTTGGAGTATAGTTTATTTAGCCTGTTTGTTTTGATATGTGTATTTTGTGTTGTGTGGGTGTAATACTTGTATTTTGTGTATTGTGTGTGTAGATTAGTATGTAAAGTGTGCGTATATGTATAATGTGTTTATGGTGAGAGTTGTGTGTTTATTTTTTGTACATGTATATTTTGTGTGTAATATGTAATTTGTGCATAGTGTGTATATTGCGTGTTTATACTTTGTGCTATATGTGTAATTTATATTACTATGTATATTTTTTGTTTGGTTATGCTATGTATAACGTGGGTCGTGTGTATTTTGTGTATCATGTATGTAGTTTAGTATGCATAGTGTGTGTATTTTGTGAATAAAAATAAATACATTGCATAATATACACAAACTATACCAAATACATTAAACACAAAATACACATTAAACACAAAATACACATTAAACACATTAAACACTATACACATCCCCGATCCAAATACACACATTATAAATATATTACATACATTAAACACAAAATACACATAGACACACTAATAATAAAATACACAAATTAAACACACAATCCACATACTCCAAACTTCGTACATTGCAAAAATACAAATTACTCAAAATACATACATTGCATAAAATAGACACACTATACACATCCCTGGTCAAAATACAAACATTAATAATAAAATTCACACATCACAAAAATACATACATTGCATAAATACATAGACTATACCAAATATAAATAAACACTATACACATTCCCGATCCAAACACACATTATAAATAAATTACATACATTAAACACAAAATAGACATAGACACACTTCACACACATAAACACACACTAAACACATCTCCAGTAAAAAATACACACACTAATATTAAAATATATAGATTAAACACAAAATACACAATTCACACACAGACACACTCCATAGCATACATTGAAGACAATACATTTAATAAAAATACATACATTGCATAATATACCCAAACTATACCAAATATAAATAAACACTATACACATCCTTGATCCAAATACACACATTATAAATATATTACATACATTAAACACAAAATACACATAGACACACTAATAATAAAATACACAAAGTAAACACACAATCCACATACTCCAAACTTCGTACATTGCAAAAATACAAATTACTCAAAATACATACATTGCATAAATTAGACACACTATACACATCCCTGGTCAAAATACAAACATTAATAATAAAATACACACATTAAACACGAAAAACACACATCACAAAAATACATACATTGCATAAATACATAGACTATACCAAATATAAATAAACACTATACACATCCCCGATCCAAACACACATTATAAATAAATTACATTCATTAAACACAAAATAAACATAGACACACTTCACACACATAAATACACACTAAACACATCTCCAGTAAAAAATACACACACTAATATTAAAATACATAGATTAAACACAAAATACACAATACATTTAATAAAAATACATACATTGCATAATATACATAAACTATACCAAATATAAATAATCACTATACACATCCTTGATCCAAATACACACATTATAAATATATTACATACATTAAACACAAAATACACATAGACACACTAATAATAAAATACACAAATTAAACACACAATCCACATACTCCAAACTTCGTACATTGCAAAAATACAAATTACTCAAAATACATACATTGCATAAAATAGACACACTATACACATCCCTGGTCAAAATACAAACATTAATAATAAAATTCACACATCACAAAAATACATACATTGCATAAATACATAGACTATACCAAATATAAATAAACACTATACACATTCCCGATCCAAACACACATTATAAATAAATTACATACATTAAACACAAAATACACATAGACACACTTCACACACATAAACACACACTAAACACATCTCCAGTAAAAAATACACACACTAACATTAAAATACATAGATTAAACACAAAATACACAATTCACACACAGACACACTCCATAGCATACATTGAAGACAATACATTTAATAAAAATACATACATTGCATAATATACACAAACTATACCAAATATAAATAAACACTATACACATCCTTGATCCAAATACACACATTATAAATATATTACATACATTAAACACAAAATACACATAGACAAACTAATAATAAAATACACAAATTAAACACACAATCCACATACTCCAAACTTCGTACATTGCAAAAATACAAATTACTCAAAATACATACATTGCATAAATTAGACACACTATACACATCCCTGGTCAAAATACAAACATTAATAATAAAATACACACATTAAACACGAAAAACACACATCACAAAAATACATACATTGCATAAATACATAGACTATACCAAATATAAATAAACACTATACACATCCCCGATCCAAACACACATTATAAATAAATTACATTCATTAAACACAAAATAAACATAGACACACTTCACACACATAAATACACACTAAACACATCTCCAGTAAAAAATACACACACTAATATTAAAATACATAGATTAAACACAAAATACACAATACATTTAATAAAAATACATACATTGCATAAATACATAAACTATACCAAATATAAATAATCACTATACACATCCTTGATCTAAATACACACATTATAAATATATTACATACATTAAACACAAAATACACATAGACACACTAATAATAAAATACACAAATTAAACACACAATCCACATACTCCAAACTTCGTACATTGCAAAAATACAAATTACTCAAAATACATACATTGCATAAAATGGACACACTATACACATCCCTGGTCAAAATACAAACATTAATAATAAAATACACACATCACAAAAATACATACATTGCATAAATACATAGACTATACCAAATATAAATAAACACTATACACATCCCCGATCCAAACACACATTACATACATTAAACACAAAATACACATAGACACACTTCACACACATAAACACACACTAAACACATCTCCAGTCAAAAATACACACACTAATATTAAAATACATAGATTAAACACAAAATACACAATTCTCACACAGACACACTCCATAGCATACATTGAACACAATACATTTAATAAAAATAAATACATTGCATAATATACACAAACTATACCAAATACAAATAAACACTATACACATCCCCGATCCAAATACACACATTATAAATATATTACATACATTAAACATAAAATACACATAGACACACTAATAATAAAATATACAAATTAAACACACAATCCACATACTCCAAACTTCGTACATTGCAAAAATACAAATTACTCAAAATACATACATTGCATAAAATAGACACACTATACACATCCCTGGTCAAAATACAAACATTAATAATAAAATACACACATCACAAAAATACATACATTGCATAAATACATAGACTATACCAAATATAAATAAACACTATACACATTCCCGATCCAAACACACATTATAAATAAATTACATACTGTACATGTATATTTTGTGTGTAATATGTAATTTGTGCATAGTGTGTATATTGCGTGTTTATACTTTGTGCTATATGTGTAATTTATATTACTATGTATATTTTTTGTTTGGTTATGCTATGTATAACGTGGGTCGTGTGTATTTTGTGTATCATGTATGTAGTTTAGTATGCGTAGTGTGTGTATTTTGTGATGTGTACATGTAGGTGTTATGCTTGTATTTTGTGCATAATTTGTTTAAGGTGTATGCTATGTGTGTATTTTCTATATGTGTACATTGTGTTTATACGGTGTGCCATGTGTGTATTTTGAGTATAGTTTATTTAGCCCGTTTGTTTTGATATGTGTATTTTGTGTTGTGTGGGTGTAATACTTGTATTTTGTGTATTGTGTGTGTAGATTAGTATGTAAAGTGTGCGTATATGTATAATGTGTTTATGGTGAGAGCTGTGTGTTTATTTTTTGTACATGTATATTTTGTGTATAATGTATAATTTGTGCATAGTTTGTTTATTGCGTGTATACTTTTTGTATAGTGAATGTGTTTTGTGTATATTGTATTTAGTTAGTTTGTTTTGCGTATAGTATATATAGTTCGTTTGTTTTGTGATTAGTACATGCAATGTGTGTTTATAATTTTTATGTATTATATGATGTGATTGTGGGTGCATTGCTTGTATTTTGTGCATAACGTGCTTATAGTGTGTGGTATATGTGTGTTTTATATGCTTGCTTATTTTGTTTGCAGGGAATGTAGAGCAGCATATGCAATGTGTGCATATTGGGAGTATTGTAGGTATTTTTTGTACTTTTTGCGTATTTTGTGTATTGAGTGTGCGTATTTTGTGTACATAGTGCGTAATGTACATGTTGTATATTATGTGCAATATTGTGTGTATTGTGTTTATAGTTTGTGTAAAGTGTGTATTTATTTTGTGTATTATCTACAATATTTGAAGTGTGTATTTTTTGTTGTGTGTAAATGTGGTTATAATGCTTGTATTTTGTGTATGATGTGTTTATACTTTGTGCTATGTGTGTAATTACTAGTAGTATGTATATTTTCTGTATTGGTTATGCTTTGTATAATGCGGGTCGTGTGTATTTTGTGTATCATGTATGTAGTTTAGTATGCGTAGTGTGTGTATTTTGTGATGTGTACATGTAGTTGTAATGCTTATATTTTGATCATAATTTGTTTAAGGTGTGTGCTATGTGTGTATTTTCTGTATGTGTATTTTGTACATAGTTTATTTAGCCCGTTTGTTTTGATATGTGTATTTTGTGTTGTGTGGGTGAAATACTTGTATTTTGTGTATAGTGTGTGTAGGTTACTATGTACAGTGTGTGTATATCTATAATGTGTTTATGGTGCGATCTCTGTGTTTATATTTTGTACATGTATATTTTGTATGCAATGTGTAATTTGTGCATAGTGTGTATATTGCGTGTATACTTTTTGTGTAGTGAATGTGTTTTGTGTATATTTTATTTAGTTAGTTTGTTTTGTGTATAGTGTATGTAGTTCGTTTGTTTTGTGATTAGTACGTGTCGTGTATGTTTATATTTTTGTATGTATTATGGGATGTGTTTGTATATACAATGCTTGTATTTTGTGTAGTGTATACGTGGGTGCAGTGATTGTATTTTGTGTATAATGTGCTTATAGTGTGAGCTATATGTCTATTTTATATACTTGTATATTTTGTTTATAGTGAGTATAGAGTTGTATGTGCAATGTGTGTATAAGTATTGTAGGTTTTTTTTGTATGCTTTGCGTATTTTGTGCATTAAGTGTCTGTATTTTGTGTATATAGTGCATAATGTGTATGTTGTATATTATGTGCAATATTGTATGTGTTGTGTGTATTTTGTGTTGTGTGTAAATGTGGTTATAATGCTTGTATGTAGTGTAGTACTATTTATATTTTCTATATTTATAATGTGTGTAGTCTGTGTATTTTGTGTATAATGTGTGTATATTAGTATGCATAGTGAGTATTTTGTGATGTGTATATGTAGATGCAATGCTTATATTTAGTGCATAATTTGTTTATGTTGTGCGTTATGTGTGTATTTTTTGGAAGTGTACATTGTGTTTATACGGTGTGCCATGTGTATATTTAGCCTGTTTGTTTTGATGCGTGTATTTTGTGTTGTGTTTTTCTATGGGCATAATACTTGTATTTTGTGTATGGTGTGCGTAGGTTTTATGTACAGTGTATATTGCGTACAGTGTGTATATATATAATGTGTTTATGTTGTGAATTCGGTGTTTATTTTTTGTAAATGAATATTTTGTGTGTAATGTGTAATTTGTGCATAGTGTGTATATTGCGTGTTTATACTTTGTGCTATGTGTGTAATTTATAGTACTATGTATATTTTTTGTATTGGTTATGCTTTGTATAATGTGGGTCGTGTGTATTTTGTGTATCATGTATGTAGTTTAGTATGCATAGTGTGTGTATTTTGTGATGTGTACATGTAGATGTTATGCTTATATTTTGTGCACAATTTGTTTAAGGTGTGTGCTATGTGTGTATTTTCTATATGTGTACATTGTGTTTATACGGTGTGCCATGTGTGTATTTGGAGTATAGTTTATTTAGCCCGTTTGTGTTTTGTATTTTGTGTTGTGTGGGTGTAATACTTGTATTTTGTGTATTGTGTGTGTAGATTAGTATGTAAAGTGTGCGTATATGTATAATGTGTTTATGGTGGGAGTTGTGTGTTTATTTTTTGTACATGTATATTTTGTGTGTAATATGTAATTTGTGCATAGTGGGTATATTGCGTGTTTATACTTTGTGCTATATGTGTAATTTATATTACTATGTATATTTTTTGTTTGGTTATGCTATGTATAACGTGGGTCGTGTGTATTTTGTGTATCATGTATATAGTTTAGTATGCATAGTGTGTGTATTTTGTGATGTGTACATGTAGGTGTTATGCTTATATTTTTTGCATAATTTGTTTAAGGTGTGTGCTATGTGTGTATTTTCTATATGTGTATATTGTGTTTATACGGTGTGCCATGTGTGTATTTGGAGTATAGTTTATTTAGCCCGTTTGTTTTGATATGTGTATTTTGTGTTGTGTGGGTGTAATACTTGTATTTTGTGTATTGTGTGTGTAGATTAGTATGTAAAGTGTGCGTATATGTATAATGTGTTTATGGTGAGAGTTGTGTGTTTATTTTTTGTACATGTATATTTTGTGTGTAATATGTAATTTGTGCATAGTGTGTATATTGCGTGTTTATACTTTGTGCTATATGTGTAATTTATATTACTATGTATATTTTTTGTTTGGTTATGCTATGTATAACGTGGGTCGTGTGTATTTTGTGTATCATGTATGTAGTTTAGTATGCGTAGTGTGTGTATTTTGTGATGTGTACATGTAGGTGTTATGCTTGTATTTTGTGCATAATTTGTTTAAGGTGTATGCTATGTGTGTGTTTCCTATATGTGTACATTGTGTTTATACGGTGTGCCATGTGTGTATTTTGAGTATAGTTTATTTAGCCCGTTTGTTTTGATATGTGTATTTTGTGTTGTGTGGGTGTAATACTTGTATTTTGTGTATTGTGTGTGTAGATTAGTATGTAAAGTGTGCGTATATGTATAATGTGTTTATGGTGAGAGTTGTGTGTTTATTTTTTGTACATGTATATTTTGTGTGTAATGTGTAATTTGTGCATAGTGTGTATATTGCGTGTATACTTTCGGTATAGTGAATGTGTTTTGTGTATATTATATTTAGTTAGTTTGTTTTGTGTATATTGTATATAGTTCGTTTGTTTTGTGATTAGTATATATAGTTCGTTTGTTTTGTGATTAGTACATGCAGCGTGTGTTTATAATTTTTATGTATTATGTGATGTGATTGTGGGTGCATTGCTTGTATTTTGTGTATAACGTGCTTATAGTGTGTGGTATATGTGTGTTTTATATGCTTGTTTATTTTGTTTACAGTGAGTGTAGAGCAGCATGTGCAATGTGTGCATATTGGGAGTATTGTAGGTATTTTTTGTACGCTTTGCGTATTTTGTCTATTGAGTGTGTATTTTGTGTACATAGTGTGTAATGTACATTTTGTATATTATGTGCAATATTGTGTGTATTGTGTTTATAGTTTGTGTAAAGTGTGCATATATTTTGTGTATTATCTACAATATTTGAAGTGTGTATTTTTTGTTGTGTGTAAATGTGGTTATAATGCTTGTATTTTGTGTATGATGTGTTTATACTTTGTGCTATGTGTGTAATTACTAGTAGTATGTATATTCTCTGTACTGGTTATGCTTTGTATAATGCAGGTCGTGTGTATTTTGTGTATCATGTATGTAGTTTAGTATGCTTAGTGTGCTTATATTTTGATCATAATTTGTTTAAGGTGTGTGCTATGTGTGTATTTTCTGTATGTGTATTTTGTACATAGTTTATTTAGCCCGTTTGTTTTGATGTGTGTATTTTGTGTTGTGTGGGTGAAATACTTGTATTTTGTGTATAGTGTGTGTAGGTTAGTATGTACAGTGTGTGTATATCTATAATGTGTTTATGGTGCGATCTCTGTGTTTATATTTTGTACATGTATATTTTGTATGCAATGTGTAATTTGTGCATAGTGTGTATATTGCGTGTATACTTTTTGTGTAGTGAATGTGTTTTGTGTATATTTTATTTAGTTAGTTTGTTTTGTGTATAGTGTATGTAGTTCGTTTGTTTTGTGATTAGTACGTGTCGTGTATGTTTATATTTTTGTATGTATTATGGGATGTGTTTGTATATACAATGCTTGTATTTTGTGTAGTGTATACGTGGGTGCAGTGATTGTATTTTGTGTATAATGTGCTTATAGTGTGAGGTATATGTCTATTTTATATACTTGTATATTTTGTTTATTGTGAGTATAGAGTTGTATGTGCAATGTGTGTATAAGTATTGTAGGTTTTTTTTGTATGCTTTGCGTATTTTGTGCATTAAGTGTCTGTATTTTGTGTATATAGTGCGTAATGTGTATGTTGTATATTATGTGCAATATTGTATGTGTTGTGTGTATTTTGTGTTGTGTGTAAATGTGGTTATAATGCTTGTATGTAGTGTAGTACTATTTATATTTTCTATATTTATAATGTGTGTAGTCTATGTATTTTGTGTATAATGTGTGTATATTAGTATGCATAGTGTGTATTTTGTGATGTGTATATGTAGATGCAATGCTTATATTTTGTGCATAATTTGTTTATGTTGTGCGTTATGTGTGTATTTTTTGGAAGTGTACATTGTGTTTATACGGTGTGCCATGTGTATATTTAGCCTGTTTGTTTTGATGTGTGTATTTTGTGTATGGTGTGCGTAGGTTTTATGAACAGTGTATATTGCGTACAGTGTGTATATGTATAATGTGTTTATGTTGTGAGTTCGGTGTTTATTTTGTGTGTAATGTGTAATTTGTGCATAGTGTGTATATTGCGTGTTTATACTTTGTGCTATGTGTGTAATTTATAGTACTATGTATATTTTTTGTATTGGTTATGCTTTGTATAATGTGGGTCGTGTGTATTTTGTGTATCATGTATGTAGTTTAGTATGCATAGTGTGTGTATTTTGTGATGTGTACATGTAGATGTTATGCTTATATTTTGTGCACAATTTGTTTAAGGTGTATGCTATGTGTGTGTTTCCTATATGTGTACATTGTGTTTATACGGTGTGCCATGTGTGTATTTTGAGTATAGTTTATTTAGCCCGTTTGTTTTGATATGTGTATTTTGTGTTGTGTGGGTGTAATACTTGTATTTTGTGTATTGTGTGTGTAGATTAGTATGTAAAGTGTGCGTATATGTATAATGTGTTTATGGTGAGAGTTGTGTGTTTATTTTTTGTACATGTATATTTTGTGTGTAATGTGTAATTTGTGCATAGTGTGTATATTGCGTGTATACTTTTGGTATAGTGAATGTGTTTTGTGTATATTATATTTAGTTAGTTTGTTTTGTGTATATTGTATATAGTTCGTTTGTTTTGTGATTAGTATATATAGTTCGTTTGTTTTGTGATTAGTACATGCAGCGTGTGTTTATAATTTTTATGTATTATGTGATGTGATTGTGGGTGCATTGCTTGTATTTTGTGTATAACGTGCTTATAGTGTGTGGTATATGTGTGTTTTATATGCTTGTTTATTTTGTTTACAGTGAGTGTAGAGCAGCATGTGCAATGTGTGCATATTGGGAGTATTGTAGGTATTTTTTGTACGCTTTGCGTATTTTGTCTATTGAGTGTGTATTTTGTGTACATAGTGTGTAATGTACATTTTGTATATTATGTGCAATATTGTGTGTATTGTGTTTATAGTTTGTGTAAAGTGTGCATATATTTTGTGTATTATCTACAATATTTGAAGTGTGTATTTTTTGTTGTGTGTAAATGTGGTTATAATGCTTGTATTTTGTGTATGATGTGTTTATACTTTGTGCTATGTGTGTAATTACTAGTAGTATGTATATTCTCTGTACTGGTTATGCTTTGTATAATGCAGGTCGTGTGTATTTTGTGTATCATGTATGTAGTTTAGTATGCTTAGTGTGCTTATATTTTGATCATAATTTGTTTAAGGTGTGCGCTATGTGTGTATTTTCTGTATGTGTATTTTGTACATAGTTTATTTAGCCCGTTTGTTTTGATGTGTGTATTTTGTGTTGTGTGGGTGAAATACTTGTATTTTGTGTATAGTGTGTGTAGGTTAGTATGTACAGTGTGTGTATATCTATAATGTGTTTATGGTGCGATCTCTGTGTTTATATTTTGTACATGTATATTTTGTATGCAATGTGTAATTTGTGCATAGTGTGTATATTGCGTGTATACTTTTTGTGTAGTGAATGTGTTTTGTGTATATTTTATTTAGTTAGTTTGTTTTGTGTATAGTGTATGTAGTTCGTTTGTTTTGTGATTAGTACGTGTCGTGTATGTTTATATTTTTGTATGTATTATGGGATGTGTTTGTATATACAATGCTTGTATTTTGTGTAGTGTATACGTGGGTGCAGTGATTGTATTTTGTGTATAATGTGCTTATAGTGTGAGGTATATGTCTATTTTATATACTTGTATATTTGTTTATAGTGAGTATAGAGTTGTATGTGCAATGTGTGTATAAGTATTGTAGGTTTTTTTTGTATGCTTTGCGTATTTTGTGCATTAAGTGTCTGTATTTTGTGTATATAGTGCGTAATGTGTATGTTGTATATTATGTGCAATATTGTATGTGTTGTGTGTATTTTGTGTTGTGTGTAAATGTGGTTATAATGCTTGTATGTAGTGTAGTACTATTTATATTTTCTATATTTATAATGTGTGTAGTCTATGTATTTTGTGTATAATGTGTGTATATTAGTATGCATAGTGTGTATTTTGTGATGTGTATATGTAGATGCAATGCTTATATTTTGTGCATAATTTGTTTATGTTGTGCGTTATGTGTGTATTTTTTAGAAGTGTACATTGTGTTTATACGGTGTGCCATGTGTATATTTAGCCTGTTTGTTTTGATGTGTGTATTTTGTGTATGGTGTGCGTAGGTTTTATGAACAGTGTATATTGCGTACAGTGTGTATATGTATAATGTGTTTATGTTGTGAGTTCGGTGTTTATTTTGTGTGTAATGTGTAATTTGTGCATAGTGTGTATATTGCGTGTTTATACTTTGTGCTATGTGTGTAATTTATAGTACTATGTATATTTTTTGTATTGGTTATGCTTTGTATAATGTGGGTCGTGTGTATTTTGTGTATCATGTATGTAGTTTAGTATGCATAGTGTGTGTATTTTGTGATGTGTACATGTAGATGTTATGCTTATATTTTGTGCACAATTTGTTTAAGGTGTGTGCTATGTGTGTATTTTCTATATGTGTACATTGTGTTTATACGGTGTGCCATGTGTGTATTTGGAGTATAGTTTATTTAGCCCGTTTGTGTTTTGTATTTTGTGTTGTGTGGGCGTAATTCTTGTATTTTGTGTATTGTGTGTGTAGATTAGTATGTAAAGTGTGCGTATATGTATAATGTGTTTATGGTGAGAGTTGTGTGTTTATTTTTTGTACATGTATATTTTGTGTGTAATATGTAATTTGTGCATAGTGGGTATATTGCGTGTTTATATTTTGTGCTATATGTGTAATTTATATTACTATGTATATTTTTTGTTTGGTTATGCTATGTATAACGTGGGTCGTGTGTATTTTGTGTATCATGTATATAGTTTAGTATGCATAGTGTGTGTATTTTGTGATGTGTACGTGTAGGTGTTATGCTTATATTTTTTGCATAATTTGTTTAAGGTGTGTGCTATGTGTGTATTTTCTATATGTGTATATTGTGTTTATACGGTGTGTCATGTGTGTATTTGGAGTATAGTTTATTTAGCCCGTTTGTTTTGATATGTGTATTTTGTGTTGTGTGGGTGTAATACTTGTATTTTTTGTATTGTGTGTGTAGATTAGTATGTAAAGTGTGCGTATATGTATAATGTGTTTATGGTGAGAGTTGTGTGTTTATTTTTTGTACATGTATATTTTGTGTGTAATATGTAATTTGTGCATAGTGTGTATATTGCGTGTTTATACTTTGTGCTATATGTGTAATTTATATTACTATGTATATTTTTTGTTTGGTTATGCTATGTATAACGTGGGTCGTGTGTATTTTGTGTATCATGTATGTAGTTTAGTATGCGTAGTGTGTGTATTTTGTGATGTGTACATGTAGGTGTTATGCTTGTATTTTGTGCATAATTTGTTTAAGGTGTATGCTATGTGTGTGTTTTCTATATGTGTACATAGTGTTTATACGGTGTGCCATGTGTGTATTTTGAGTATAGTTTATTTAGCCCGTTTGTTTTGATATGTGTATTTTGTGTTGTGTGGGTGTAATACTTGTATTTTGTGTATTGTGTGTGTAGATTAGTATGTAAAGTGTGCGTATATGTATAATGTGTTTATGGTGAGAGTTGTGTGTTTATTTTTTGTACATGTATATTTTGTGTGTAATGTGTAATTTGTGCATAGTGTGTATATTGCGTGTATACTTTTGGTATAGTGAATGTGTTTTGTGTATATTATATTTAGTTAGTTTGTTTTGTGTATATTGTATGTAGTTCGTTTGTTTTGTGATTAGTATATATAGTTCGTTTGTTTTGTGATTAGTACATGCAGCGTGTGTTTATAATTTTTATGTATTATGTGATGTGATTGTGGGTGCATTGCTTGTATTTTGGGTACAACGTGCTTATAGTGTGTGGTATGTGTGTTTTATATGCTTGTTTATTTTGTTTACAGTGAGTGTAGAGCAGCATGTGCAATGTGTGCATATTGGGAGTATTGTAGGTATTTTTTGTACGCTTTGCGTATTTTGTGTATTGAGTGTGTATTTTGTGTACATAGTGTGTAATGTACATTTTGTATATTATGTGCAATATTGTGTGTATTGTGTTTATAGTTTGTGTAAAGTGTGCATTTATTTTGTGTATTATCTACCATATTTGAAGTGTGTATTTTTTGTTGTGTGTAAATGTGGTTATAATGCTTGTATTTTGTGTATGATGTGTTTATACTTTGTGCTATGTGTGTAATTACTAGTAGTATGTATATTCTCTGTACTGGTTATGCTTTTTATAATGCGGGTCGTGTGTAGTTTGTGTATCATGTATGTAGTTTAGTATGCTTAGTGTGCTTATATTTTGATCATAATTTGTTTAAGGTGTGTGCTATGTGTGCATTTTCTGTATGTGTATTTTGTACATAGTTTATTTAGCCCGTTTGTTTTGATGTGTGTATTTTGTGTTGTGTGGGTGAAATACTTGTATTTTGTGTATAGTGTGTGTAGGTTAGTATGTACAGTGTGTGTATATCTATAATGTGTTTATGGTGCGATCTCTGTGTTTATATTTTGTACATGTATATTTTGTATGCAATGTGTAATTTGTGCATAGTGTGTATATTGCGTGTATACTTTTTGTGTAGTGAATGTGTTTTGTGTATATTTTATTTAGTTAGTTTGTTTTGTGTATAGTGTATGTAGTTCGTTTGTTTTGTGATTAGTACGTGTCGTGTATGTTTATATTTTTGTATGTATTATGGGATGTGTTTGTATATACAATGCTTGTATTTTGTGTAGTGTATACGTGGGTGCAGTGATTGTATTTTGTGTATAATGTGCTTATAGTGTGAGGTATATGTCTATTTTATATACTTGTATATTTTGTTTATAGTGAGTATAGAGTTGTATGTGCAATGTGTGTATAAGTATTGTAGGTTTTTTTTGTATGCTTTGCGTATTTTGTGCATTAAGTGTCTGTATTTTGTGTATATAGTGCGTAATGTGTATGTTGTATATTATGTGCAATATTGTATGTGTTGTGTGTATTTTGTGTTGTGTGTAAATGTGGTTATAATGCTTGTATGTAGTGTAGTACTATTTATATTTTCTATATTTATAATGTGTGTAGTCTGTGTATTTTGTGTATAATGTGTGTATATTAGTATGCATAGTGTGTATTTTGTGATGTGTATATGTAGATGCAATGCTTATATTTAGTGCATAATTTGTTTATGTTGTGCGTTATGTGTGTATTTTTTGGAAGTATACATTGTGTTTATACGGTGTGCCATGTGTATATTTAGCCTGTTTGTTTTGATGTGTGTATTTTGTGTTGTGTTTTTCTATGGGCATAATACTTGTATTTTGTGTATGGTGTGCGTAGGTTTTATGTACAGTGTATATTGCGTACAGTGTGTATATGTATAATGTGTTTATGTTGTGAGTTCGGTGTTTATTTTTTGTACATGAATATTTTGTGTGTAATGTGTAATTTGTGCATAGTGTGTATATTGCGTGTTTATACTTTGTGCTATGTGTGTAATTTATATTACTATGTATATTTTTTGTATTGGTTATGCTCTGTATAATGTGGGTCGTGTGTATTTTGTGTATTATGTATGTAGTTTAGTATGCATAGTGTGTGTATTTTGTGATGTGTACATGTAGATGTTATGCTTATATTTTGTGCATAATTTGTTTAAGGTGTGTGCTATGTGTGTATTTTCTATATGTGTACATTGTGTTTATACGGTGTGCCATGTGTGTATTTGGAGTATAGTTTATTTAGCCCGTTTGTTTTGATATGTGTATTTTGTGTTGTGTGGGTGTAATACTTGTATTTTGTGTATTGTGTGTGTAGATTAGTATGTAAAGTGTGCGTATATGTATAATGTGTTTATGGTGAGAGTTGTGTGTTTATTTTTTGTACATGTATATTTTGTGTGTAATATGTAATTTGTGCATAGTGTGTATATTGCGTGTTTATACTTTGTGCTATATGTGTAATTTATATTACTATGTATATTTTTTGTTTGGTTATGCTATGTATAACGTGGGTCGTGTGTATTTTGTGTATCATGTATGTAGTTTAGTATGCATAGTGTGTGTATTTTGTGAATAAAAATAAATACATTGCATAATATACACAAACTATACCAAATATAAATAAATACTATACACATCCCCGATCCAAATACACACATTATAAATATATTACATACATTAAACACAAAATACACATACACACACTAATAATAAAATACACAAATTAAACACACAATCCACATACTCCAAACTTCGTACATTGCAAAAATACAAATTACTCAAAATACATACATTGCATAAAATAGACACATTATACACATCCCTGGTCAAAATACAAACATTAATAATAAAATACACACATCACAAAAATACATACATTGCATAAATACATAAACTATACCAAATATAAATAATCACAATACACATTCCCGATCCAAACACACATTATAAATAAATTACATACATTAAACACAAAATACACATAGACACACTTCACACACATAAACACACACTAAACACATCTCCAGTCAAAAATACACACACTAATATTAAAATACATAGATTAAACACAAAATACACAATTCTCACACAGACACACTCCATAGCATACATTGAACACAATACATTTAATAAAAATAAATACATTGCATAATATACACAAACTATACCAAATATAAATAAACACTATACACATCCCCGATCCAAATACACACATTATAAATATATTACATACACTAAACACAAAATACACATAGACACACTAATAATAAAATACACAAAGTAAACACACAATCCACATACTCCAAACTTCGTACATTTAAAAAATACAAATTACACAAAATACATACATTGCATAAATTAGACACACTATACACATCCCTGGTCAAAATACAAACATTAATAATAAAATACACACATCACAAAAATACATACATTGCATAAATACATAGACTATACCAAATATAAATAAACACTATACACATTCCCGATCCAAACACACATTATAAATAAATTACATACATTAAACACAAAATACACACAGACACACTTCACACACATAAACACACACTAAACACATCTCCAGTCAAAAATACAAACACTAACATTAAAATACATAGATTAAACACAAAATATACAATTCACACACAGACACACTCCATAGCATACATTGAAGACAATACATTTAATAAAAATACATACATTGCATAATATACACAAAACTATACCAAATATAAATAAACACTATACACATCCTTGATCCAAATACACACATTATAAATATATTACATACATTAAACACAAAATACACATAGACACACTAATAATAAAATACACAAATTAAACACACAATCCACATACTCCAAACTTCGTACATTGCAAAAATACAAATTACTCAAAATACATACATTGCATAAATTAGACACACTATACACATCCCTGGTCAAAATACAAACATTAATAATAAAATACACACATTAAACATGAAAAACACACATCACAAAAATACATACATTGCATAAATACATAGACTATACCAAATATAAATAAACACTATACACATCCCCGATCCAAACACACATTATAAATAAATTACATTCATTAAACACAAAATAAACATAGACACACTTCACACACATAAACACACACTAAACACATCTCCAGTAAAAAATACACACACTAATATTAAAATACATAGATTAAACACAAAATACACAATACATTTAATAAAAATACATACATTGCATAATATACACAAACTATACCAAATATAAATAATCACTATACACATCCTTGATCCAAATACACACATTATAAATATATTACATACATTAAACACAAAATACACATAGACACACTAATAATAAAATACACAAATTAAACACACAATCCACATACTCCAAACTTCGTACATTGCAAAAATACAAATTACCCAAAATACATACATTGCATAAAATAGACACACTATACACATCCCTGGTCAAAATACAAACATTAATAATAAAATACACACATCACAAAAATACATACATTGCATAAATACATTGCATAATATACACAAACTATACCACATATAAATAAACACTATACACATCCCCGATCCAAATACACACATTATATACATTAAACACAAAATACACATAGACACACTTCACACACATAAACACACACTAAACACATCTCCAGTCAAAAATACACACACTAATATTAAAATACATAGATTAAACACAAAATACACAATTCTCACACAGACACACTCCATAGCATACATTGAACACAATACATTTAATAAAAATAAATACATTGCATAATATACACAAACTATACCAAATATAAATAAACACTATACACATCCCCGATCCAAATACACACATTATAAATAAATTACATACATTAAACACAAAATACACATAGACACACTAATAATAAAATACACAAATTAAACACACAATCCACATACTCCAAACTTCGTACATTGCAAAAATACAAATTACTCAAAATACATACATTGCATAAAATAGAAACACTATACACATCCCTGGTCAAAATACAAACATTAATAATAAAATAAACACATCACAAAAATACATACATTGCATAAATACATAGACTATACCAAATATAAATAAACACTATACACATTCCCGATCCAAACACACATTATAAATAAATTACATACATTAAACACAAAATACACACAGACACACTTCACACACATAAACACACACTAAACACATCTCCAGTCAAAAATACACACACTAATATTAAAATACATAGATTAAACACAAAATACACAATTCACACACAGACACACTCCATAGCATACATTGAACACAATACATTTAATAAAAATACATACATTGCATAATATACACAAACTATACCAAATATAAATAAACACTATACACATCCTTGATCCAAATACACACATTATAAATATATTACATACATTAAACAAAAAATACACATAGACACACTAATAATAAAATACACAAATTAAACACACAATCTACATACTCCAAACTTCGTACATTGCAAAAATACAAATTACTCAAAATACATACATTGCATAAATTAGACACACTATACACATCCCTGGTCAAAATACAAACATTAATAATAAAATAAACACATCACAAAAATACATACATTGCATAAATACATAGACTATACCAAATATAAATAAACACTATACACATTCCCGATCCAAACACACATTATAAATAAATTACATACATTAAACACAAAATACACACAGACACACTTCACACACATAAACACACACTAAACACATCTCCAGTCAAAAATACACACACTAATATTAAAATACATAGATTAAACACAAAATACACAATTCACACACAGACACACTCCATAGCATACATTGAACACAATACATTTAATAAAAATAAATACATTGCATAATATACACAAACTATACCAAATATAAATAAACACCATACACATCCCCGATCCAAATACACACATTATAAATACATTACATACACTAAACACAAAATACACATAGACACACTAATAATAAAATACACAAAGTAAACACACAATCCACATACTCCAAACTTCGTACATTGCAAAAATACAAATTACTCAAAATACATACATTGCATAAATTAGACACACTATACACATCCCTGGTCAAAATACAAACATTAATAATAAAATACACACATCACAAAAATACATACATTGCATAAATACATAGACTATACCAAATATAAATAAACACTATACACATTCCCGATCCAAACACACATTATAAATAAATTACATACATTAAACACAAAATAAACATAGACACACTTCACACACATAAACACACACTAAACACATCTCCACTAAAAAATACACACACTAATATTAAAATACATAGATTAAACACAACATACACAATACATTTAATAAAAAAACATACATTGCATAATATACATAAACTATACCAAATATAAATAATCACTATACACATCCTTGATCCAAATACACACATTATAAATATATTACATACATTAAACACAAAATACACATAGACACACTAATAATAAAATACACAAAGTAAACACACAATCCACATACTCCAAACTTCGTACATTGCAAAAATACAAATTACTCAAAATACATACATTGCATAAAATAGACACACTATACACATCCCTGGTCAAAATACAAACATTGATAATAAAATACACACATCACAAAAATACATACATGGCATAAATACATAGACTATACCAAATATAAATAAACACTATACACATTCCCGATCCAAACACACATTATAAATAAATTACATACATTAAACACAAAATAAACATAGACACACTTCACACACATAAACACACACTAAACACATCTCCACTAAAAAATACACACACTAATATTAAAATACATAGATTAAACACAACATACACAATACATTTAATAAAAAAACATACATTGCATAATATACACAAACTATACCAAATATAAATAAACACTATACACATCCCCGATCCAAATACACACATTATAAATATATTACATACATTAAACACAAAATACACATAGACACACTAATAATAAAATACACAAATTAAACACACAATCCACATACTCCAAACTTCGTACATTGCAAAAATACAAATTACTCAAAATACATACATTGCATAAAATAGAAACACTATACACATCCCTGGTCAAAATACAAACATTAATAATAAAATAAACACATCACAAAAATACATACATTGCATAAATACATAGACTATACCAAATATAAATAAACACAATACACATTCCCGATCCAAACACACATTATAAATAAATTACATACATTAAACACAAAATACACATTGACACACTTCACACACATAAACACACACTAAACACATCTCCAGTCAAAAATACACACACTAATATTAAAATACATAGATTAAACACAAAATACACAATTCTCACACAGACACACTCCATAGCATACATTGAACACAATACATTTAATAAAAATAAATACATTGCATAATATACACAAACTATACCAAATATAAATAAACACTATACACATCCCCGATCCAAATACACACATTATAAATATATTACATACACTAAACACAAAATACACATAGACACACTAATAATAAAATACACAAAGTAAACACACAATCCACATACTCCAAACTTCGTACATTGAAAAAATACAAATTACTCAAAATACATACATTGCATAAATTAGACACACTATACACATCCCTGGTCAAAATACAAACATTAATAATAAAATACACACATCACAAAAATACATACATTGCATAAATACATAGACTATACCAAATATAAATAAACACTATACACATTCACGATCCAAACACACATTATAAATAAATTACATACATTAAACACAAAATACACACAGACACACTTCACACACATAAACACACACTAAACACATCTCCAGTCAAAAATACAAACACTAACATTAAAATACATAGATTAAACACAAAATACACAATTCACACACAGACACACTCCATAGCATACATTGAAGACAATACATTTAATAAAAATACATACATTGCATAATATACACAAACTATACCAAATATAAATAAACACTATACACATCCTTGATCCAAATACACACATTATAAATATATTACATACATTAAACACAAAATACACATAGACACACTAATAATAAAATACACAAATTAAACACACAATCTACATACTCCAAACTTCGTACATTGCAAAAATACAAATTACTCAAAATACATACATTGCATAAATTAGACACACTATACACATCCCTGGTCAAAATACAAACATTAATAATAAAATAAACACATCACAAAAATACATACATTGCATAAATACATAGACTATACCAAATATAAATAAACACTATACACATTCCCGATCCAAACACACATTATAAATAAATTACATACATTAAACACAAAATACACACAGACACACTTCACACACATAAACACACACTAAACACATCTCGAGTCAAAAATACACACACTAATATTAAAATACATAGATTAAACACAAAATACACAATTCACACACAGACACACTCCATAGCATACATTGAACACAATACATTTAATAAAAATAAATACATTGCATAATATACACAAACTATACCAAATATAAATAAACACCATACACATCCCCGATCCAAATACACACATTATAAATATATTACATACACTAAACACAAAATACACATAGACACACTAATAATAAAATACACAAAGTAAACACACAATCCACATACTCCAAACTTCGTACATTGCAAAAATACAAATTACTCAAAATACATACATTGCATAAATTAGACACACTATACACATCCCTGGTCAAAATACAAACATTAATAATAAAATACATACATTGCATAAATACATAGACTATACCAAATATAAATAAACACTATACACATTCCCGATCCAAACACACATTATAAATAAATTACATACATTAAACACAAAATAAACATAGACACACTTCACACACATAAACACACACTAAACACATCTCCAGTAAAAAATACACACACTAATATTAAAATACATAGATTAAACACAACATACACAATACATTTAATAAAAAAACATACATTGCATAATATACATAAACTATACCAAATATAAATAATCACTATACACATCCTTGATCCAAATACACACATTATAAATATATTACATACATTAAACACAAAATACACATAGACACACTAATAATAAAATACACAAAGTAAACACACAATCCACATACTCCAAACTTCATACATTGCAAAAATACAAATTACTCAAAATACATACATTGCATAAAATAGACACACTATACACATCCCTGGTCAAAATACAAACATTGATAATAAAATACACACATCACAAAAATACATACATTGCATAAATACATAGACTATACCAAATATAAATAAACACAATACACATTCCCGATCCAAACACACATTATAAATAAATTACATACATTAAACACAAAATACACATTGACACACTTCACACACATAAACACACACTAAACACATCTCCAGTCAAAAATACACACACTAATATTAAAATACATAGATTAAACACAAAATACACAATTCTCACACAGACACACTCCATAGCATACATTGAACACAATACATTTAATAAAAATAAATACATTGCATAATATACACAAACTATACCAAATATAAATAAACACTATACACATCCCCGATCCAAATACACACATTATAAATATATTACATACACTAAACACAAAATACACATAGACACACTAATAATAAAATACACAAAGTAAACACACAATCCACATACTCCAAACTTCGTACATTGAAAAAATACAAATTACTCAAAATACATACATTGCATAAATTAGACACACTATACACATCCCTGGTCAAAATACAAACATTAATAATAAAATACACACATCACAAAAATACATACATTGCATAAATACATAGACTATACCAAATATAAATAAACACTATACACATTCACGATCCAAACACACATTATAAATAAATTACATACATTAAACACAAAATACACACAGACACACTTCACACACATAAACACACACTAAACACATCTCCAGTCAAAAATACAAACACTAACATTAAAATACATAGATTAAACACAAAATACACAATTCACACACAGACACACTCCATAGCATACATTGAAGACAATACATTTAATAAAAATACATACATTGCATAATATACACAAACTATACCAAATATAAATAAACACTATACACATCCTTGATCCAAATACACACATTATAAATATATTACATACATTAAACACAAAATACACATAGACACACTAATAATAAAATACACAAATTAAACACACAATCTACATACTCCAAACTTCGTACATTGCAAAAATACAAATTACTCAAAATACATACATTGCATAAATTAGACACACTATACACATCCCTGGTCAAAATACAAACATTAATAATAAAATAAACACATCACAAAAATACATACATTGCATAAATACATAGACTATACCAAATATAAATAAACACTATACACATTCCCGATCCAAACACACATTATAAATAAATTACATACATTAAACACAAAATACACACAGACACACTTCACACACATAAACACACACTAAACACATCTCCAGTCAAAAATACACACACTAATATTAAAATACATAGATTAAACACAAAATACACAATTCACACACAGACACACTCCATAGCATACATTGAACACAATACATTTAATAAAAATAAATACATTGCATAATATACACAAACTATACCAAATATAAATAAACACCATACACATCCCCGATCCAAATACACACATTATAAATATATTACATACACTAAACACAAAATACACATAGACACACTAATAATAAAATACACAAAGTAAACACACAATCCACATACTCCAAACTTCGTACATTGCAAAAATACAAATTACTCAAAATACATACATTGCATAAATTAGACACACTATACACATCCCTGGTCAAAATACAAACATTAATAATAAAATACATACATTGCATAAATACATAGACTATACCAAATATAAATAAACACTATACACATTCCCGATCCAAACACACATTATAAATAAATTACATACATTAAACACAAAATAAACATAGACACACTTCACACACATAAACACACACTAAACACATCTCCAGTAAAAAATACACACACTAATATTAAAATACATAGATTAAACACAACATACACAATACATTTAATAAAAAAACATACATTGCATAATATACATAAACTATACCAAATATAAATAATCACTATACACATCCTTGATCCAAATACACACATTATAAATATATTACATACATTAAACACAAAATACACATAGACACACTAATAATAAAATACACAAAGTAAACACACAATCCACATACTCCAAACTTCGTACATTGCAAAAATACAAATTACTCAAAATACATACATTGCATAAAATAGACACACTATACACATCCCTGGTCAAAATACAAACATTGATAATAAAATACACACATCACAAAAATACATACATTGCATAAATACATAGACTATACCAAATATAAATAAACACAATACACATTCCCGATCCAAACACACATTATAAATAAATTACATACATTAAACACAAAATACACATTGACACACTTCACACACATAAACACACACTAAACACATCTCCAGTCAAAAATACACACACTAATATTAAAATACATAGATTAAACACAAAATACACAATTCTCACACAGACACACTCCATAGCATACATTGAACACAATACATTTAATAAAAATAAATACATTGCATAATATACACAAACTATACCAAATATAAATAAACACTATACACATCCCCGATCCAAATACACACATTATAAATATATTACATACACTAAACACAAAATACACATAGACACACTAATAATAAAATACACAAAGTAAACACACAATCCACATACTCCAAACTTCGTACATTGAAAAAATACAAATTACTCAAAATACATACATTGCATAAATTAGACACACTATACACATCCCTGGTCAAAATACAAACATTAATAATAAAATACACACATCACAAAAATACATACATTGCATAAATACATAGACTATACCAAATATAAATAAACACTATACACATTCACGATCCAAACACACATTATAAATAAATTACATACATTAAACACAAAATACACACAGACACACTTCACACACATAAACACACACTAAACACATCTCCAGTCAAAAATACAAACACTAACATTAAAATACATAGATTAAACACAAAATACACAATTCACACACAGACACACTCCATAGCATACATTGAAGACAATACATTTAATAAAAATACATACATTGCATAATATACACAAACTATACCAAATATAAATAAACACTATACACATCCTTGATCCAAATACACACATTATAAATATATTACATACATTAAACACAAAATACACATAGACACACTAATAATAAAATACACAAATTAAACACACAATCTACATACTCCAAACTTCGTACATTGCAAAAATACAAATTACTCAAAATACATACATTGCATAAATTAGACACACTATACACATCCCTGGTCAAAATACAAACATTAATAATAAAATAAACACATCACAAAAATACATACATTGCATAAATACACATCCCTGGTCAAAATACAAACATTAATAATAAAATACACACATCACAAAAATACATACATTGCATAAATACATAGACTATACCAAATATAAATAAACACTATACACATTCCCGATCCAAACACACATTATAAATAAATTACATACATTAAACACAAAATACACACAGACACACTTCACACACATAAACACACACTAAACACATCTCCAGTCAAAAATACAAACACTAACATTAAAATACATAGATTAAACACTAAAAAGGAAAGTGTGTCATCTTAGTATAGACGGACGGAGTTTGTCATTAAAATATACTCCCTCCTCGGGTTATTAACCAAAATTTACTCTATCCGTTCTCATCTTAGTTGGAGCATTTTTTCGGCACGAAAATTAAAATATACATTATTAGAGATTAAATGAAGAGAATAAAATATGAAAAAAATAAAATAAAAAAGAAAGAAAAAATCAATAGGAGAGAGGATAAAAAATTTTCAAAAAAGGTTACAACCCGACTACTTTGAGCCTACCTAAAAACAAATATGATAAAACTACCATGGGACATAAAAAGTAAGTGAGTTGAAAAAATTGGTGACTCACGTTCATGTATTACTTAAAACTAGTATTATTAATTGTGCTATGCATACTTTACAAATAAAAAATAAAAAAAATGTACTACTCGCGTCCCACTTTAAGTGGAGCATTTCCATTTCGGCAGAGAATTTTATACTTTTTTTATTTATGAATTGAATGGAGAATAATAAAAGTAAGACAAAATAAAGTGGAGACAACGATGTTTATATTTCATAATATATGTTAATTAGAATAAGATATAAAAAATGTGCGCTTACACAAGGACAGAGGGAGCATATACTATCACTTTATTAGATATACATAAATAATCATGTTTAAAAATTTGTAAAAAATAATACAAATGCTAATTATAATATTTTTCAAATTTCAAATAAAACAAAATATTCATACTTTAACATGTATTTTTAATATGAAAAATATTAATATTTCTATTAAATAGTTAATCAAAACAATTTAATAAACAAATAGTAGTAGTTCATAAATTTTAATCACCAAAAACATACTCCGCATATTTAGAAATAGAAACATAACTTAAAATGGTAACAACAAATCTAGTTCATAAGTTTTGAAAAATTTATTTATAAATGATATTAACAATGTTCACAACTATCAACATCATGTTAGAGTTTGGTATACTAGAAATCACCTTTAGAGTGATTGGATATTGTCATAATTGTGTTATGTTTACATTTAATGGTTGTTTTACATGTTTAAATATATAAGAAACATAATGAAGAGCGAGAATTTTTTGCACACACTGTAGGTAAACAAGTAAAACCACAAACTGGTCCGGCAGATTCAATAAACCATCAGGTCAAGCAGATCTTACACCTTTTTGGATGTCGTCGGGTGCACTATCAAGCTACTATCAAAACCTTATCCCACTACACTATTGGCTACTACATGGAAGTAAGGATCGAATCTCACAGGGTTGTATGTGTGAAGAATGTGTTTGGAGGTTTTGGAAAGTGTTCGGTTGCTGCCACGCAACTAGTGGGTTAAGCATAAATCTACTGGGTTCAGCGGAATTAAAAGACTATTCTATCTACTTGACCTAGCGGACAAGAAACGTACAGACGTATGCATGAATATCAAACATGAGTAAATATTTCAATCTAAACTAAGCAACTAAAAACACTTGCAATTAAACGATCATGTTTAACTTTTCCAGAAATAGCCAAAACAATATGCAAAAGCAAGTGGAGACCAGATTTCCTAAACTGACTAGGGTGGGTGGCAGAAAAGCTGTAAAAGTAAAAAGAATAAAGCAAGATGCAGATCTGATCCTAACTACTAAACTAGTTCATCTTCTTTGCGAGACCAACAAAAAGAGCAGAGCGGAACAGGGCATCAAACATATTAAACTTCGGATCAAGACATAACAGTGAAATTTAAGCATGAAACTACCAGATTCTACTCTACTCGACCAAGCAGAATTGGGAATGAACAGTAACAAGCCATAACCATGCATAATTAAAACAAAGAAGATCAGATCCGCCAACTCAAACTCAAATTCAACACCAAATCCCAACATCACCACATTCAGATCCATCCTCCTCAACTCAGATCTTCAAAGTCCAACTCGAATACAACCGATTCCAACACCCAGCATCCAATCAATTGCTAAACGCATCCAAAACAGTAAAGACCCAATATCAACGCCTCGAGATCCAAAGAGACGTCAACAGAAACATCCATAGCATTCAGGTAAGTTCAAACACAAAGGTGCAACGCCGAGCTTAACAAAACATCAACAATAACTTCGGAATTCAGCTACGAAAATGATTCAAAGCATAAAAGTTAAACTAAAACAGAAATTGGAAATTGTTTCTTCGCCCACTTGGGACAGTGTTACACGGCTAAACACGAACAAGACACACCACAACAGCCAGAAATTCACCCCATAACCAAGTACGCAGAAAAAATGAAGTAGAATTGAAGTGGATTGAGCTCTCGGGAAACTTGAGATAAGAGTAGAACTGCCTCTTCTTTGGATATCCATCCCTTTATATAGGTGAGGCTCTGATCCCTAGGGCGTCTTCTGGCTGATTTGACAATTATACCCCTGAGAAGGATCTTAAAAATTTGCTCATTTGCTCCCATTCTGCTCCCATCTCCATCTTTCTGATTCTCATAGGTCCGTGCGGCGACTTCTGGTACTTCACTTCAAATTCACTCGATTGCATCTGCCATGTCAATTTGCACAAATCTTTGGGTCTAGCAGATTTCTTACGCACCTAAACTTAGGAACACATGTTAGCTCCCCGAAAACACAGAAATTTGCCCCATAACCAATGCATGAAACAAGCCTTATCACATAACAAGTCTAAGTCTTTGTTTTATTAGATTGGTTGTCAGCGTCGTCCAATTTAAGGTAACACGGTCAGTTTTGAACAAAGGAAAAACATATATTCACAACCTATATAGGCCTTGAAATACCTATCGTGAAAGGATGCAATATTAGTTTATATATTTCTAACCCTTACTGAAATAAGATGACATTGGTGTTGTATAGCACTAAATGGATCTAACAGCAAAGCGTGTCATCCACAAATGAGACTATTTTTCATGGTTGGATGGTGTATAATTTATGTCATATATCAAATTAAATAAATGAGTTTAATTTAAATTAATTAATTTTACATATTTTTAATTAAATAAATATAACTAATCTTATTTGTACACCAACACTTTACAAATATTATTTGTGATCACTCGTCTTCTTGATAATTGAAATGAGAATCATTTGTTATCTGATATATCTAACATGCACCCTCACAGATGGTCTGATTATCTGTCTGCACCCTCAATGAGTAGTATGTGGAGTTCACTCATGGGCTAAATCTGTGCATGTGTCTGTATGTGATCTAGTGTGCGCACCCTAATCTGTCACTAAGCACTTAAAGGGAGCTATATGTATTTAAATATGTGAAATTGTTGGTGATCTTCATATGTGTGTTGGTGACTGGATAAGGTTGTCATATATTCTTTGTGTTTCACTCGATAATTGGCAATATGCAATTTATTTTGTATACTATCATAAATATTTCATGAATTAATATGTAATTATGACTCAGGTAAATTCGATTATATCAAAGATTAATGACATACATGTAAGATTATATTATGGTTTGCTTCTAATATTAAATATATGCACGTGGATAGGATCATGTTGGTGCTGGAGTCTTTTCATACTATCTCCATCCACAAAAAATAGACTAGTTTTACCATTTTCGGTCGTCCACTAAAAATAGATCAATTTCTAAATATGGAAAATTTTAAACATTAGAATCCTACTAATATGTGGACCCCATCCACTAATACTCCTCCTCCTTACTTTTTCCTCCTCTCTGTTACTTTACCAATTATACATTAAAATCGTGTCATATACAACGATGTTTATTTTTTTACGGATATAGTAAATAATATAATGAAAATGTAAGGATTCCTAACGTTTACTTAACTCTGCAAAGTAGGCTCTAATGGTGAGTATACTGAACTTGTCGAAGCTCAGTCCTTTCCTTCCCCCTGCGAATTAGGTGAGTAGACTAGCCCTTTTGCTCTTTTGTATAGTTGCTCAAGTCAGGTCACCAGCTAAACTTTTGCGTTTGGGTAATACTTTTGGATTTGCTAGTTGTAGCATATATAGGAAGTGTGATATAATTGGAACGTTTTAGTTGTTTCATACACTTTTGTTAAGCATGTATATTATACAAATAGTTATTCATGTTGTATAAATATATATAGACATTATATTGCGATTTTTTCCGTTTTCCAAGTAAAGGAAATTAATCATCTTTATATATAAAAAGGTTATAGAATCAAGGATTTTATACTAATATGAAATTTATACATCACTTATTCAATTATTAAATTAACCAGATAAGGAGGTTACACTCAAAATATACATTGAAACATTTTTATATGACTGAACTATATTTTCTTTACCTAAACTTATTAAATATGATATTTAAACATTAAAAAATATTGCCACACGTAGATTTTGATTTAATATCAATGGTGGAGTGTTGCATTTTTCGACTTTTTCTAGTCCAAACTACCCTCCAATCTTAAAGGGACATTTTAGTTTATTTGTAACAATAGACTTTTACCATTTCTTTTCTAAATGTGCAAAGAAATAAAATAAAATTTATATACAAATAAATCAATCTACATAGGATAATTTAACTTATTAAAATTTTGTTTAAAGGTTTCAGAATATTTGCAAATAAAAAATTTATTTATATTTCTATCACCACAATAGACTAAAATGTCCATTAAGTTTTATTTAAAGGTTTCAAAATATTTGCAAATAAAAAAATTATTTATATTTAAAGGCTGGAATGTATTTTGGTAGAAAAAAGTTCAAAAAGTGCAAAAATCCATTTCTCAGTATTAAACCAAAGTCTATGGACATGTATATAAAAATAAGACTCATATTCGACTAACTTTTTCCACCAATCATTTTTTCAATTTCTTAAAACTCACGCTGAGTCATGTAAACAATATTTGGTGGACAAAGTATATTAAAAGAGGGGATCCTCGAGTATAAAAAAATATCCTTGGAACTCAAATAATTGAATAAGTCGAGTACATTTCTATGTAAATTCAGGACACTGAGGGCTCAAAACATAATTAACCCTTTTTGAAATATATAAAAAAAACAGTTCATAGTTCGGATGAGGTCGGATCAGGAGCGTTATTCTACTTTTCATCCCTTAGATCCTTTATTCTACTTAATATGAGCCGTTATATCTCATTCATCAACGGTCCAGATGATCTGCATTATTACACTATAATGGTGCATTATTAGTCGATGTGCATTATTCAACAGAAAATCTGCATTATGGGTTTAGGGTTTAGGAAAAAGAAGAAAATATGCAAAAAGGAAATGAATACATCCCTATATATATAAGTGCGTTATATTGATAATCCCAATTTCCGTAATAACCCTATAACTAAATCTGGACAACACATATTTCTAATCATGCGGTTGAGATTCAAACTTAGATTTACTTCATAAAAAAAAGCGCGGGGGTAAAACTGTCATTTCGCTCATTTAATTTCGCAGCCGATAAAATGATACTTCGACCTATAAAATGACAAAACTATCATTATAAGCCAAAAGTCTCATTCTATCTGACAAAACTATCATTCTATCCGAAAAAAGTATCATTTTATCAACTCAAAATATCATTCTATCTGCCGTGAGTATCATTTTATCATTTTATCAGTCAAAAGTATCATTTTATTAACTCAGAGTATCATTCTATCCGGCAAAACTATCATTCTATGCAATAAACCTATCGTTTTATCATTTTATCATTTTACGTGATATTTGGCGAAATTCAGAGTATCATTTGATCATTCAGAGTATCATTTTATCAACTCAGAGTATCATTCTATCCGGCAAAACTATCATTCTATGCAATAAACCTATCATTTTATCATTTTATCAGTCAGTCAAAAGTATCATTTGATCAACTCAGAGTATCATTCTATCCGGCAAAACTATAATTCTATGCAATAAACCTATCATTTTATCATTTTACGTGATATTTGGCGAAATTCAGAGTATCATTTTATCAGTCAAAAGTATCATTTTATTAACTCAGAGTATCATTCTATCCGACAAAACTATCATTCTATGCAATAAACCTATCCTTTTATCATTTTACGTGATATTTGGCGAAATTCAGAGTATCATTTTATCATTCAGGGTATCATTTTATCAACTCATAGTATCATTCTATCCGGCAAAACTATCATTCTATGCAATAAACCTATCATTTTATCATTTTATCAATCAGTCAAAAGTATCATTTTATCAACTCAGAGTATCATTCTATCCGGCAAAACTATCATTCTATGCAATACACCTATCATTTTATCATTTTATCATTTTACGTCACTATTTGGCAAAATTCAGAGTATCATTTTATCATTCAGAGTATCATTTTACAATTCAGAGTATAATTTATCAACTCAAAGTATCATTCTATCCGGCAAAACTATCATTCTATGCAATAAACCTATCATTTTATCATTTTACGTGATATTTGGCGAAATTCAGAGTATCATTTTATCAACTCAGAGTATCATTCTATCCGGCAAAACTATCATTCTATGCAATAAACTTATCATTTTATAATTTTATCTTTTTACGTGATATTTGGCGAAATTCAGAGTATCATTTTATCATTCAGGGTATCATTTTATCAACTCATAGTATCATTCTATCCGGCAAAACTATCATTCTATGCAATAAACCTATCATTTTATCATTTTATCAGTTAGTCAAAAGTATCATTTTATCAACTCAGAGTATCATTCTATCCGGCAAAACTATCATTCTATGCAATAAACCTATCATTTTATCATTTTACGTGATATTTGGCGAAATTCAGAGTATCATTTTATCACTCAGAGTATCATTTTATCAACTCAGAGTATCATTCTATCCGGCAACACTATCATTCTATGCAATAAACCTATCATTTTATCATTTTACGTGATATTTGGCGAAATTCAGAGTATCATTTTATCAACTCAGAGTATCATTCTATCCGGCAAAACTATCATTCTATGCAACAAACCTATCATTTTATCATTTTACGTGATATTTTGGCGAAATTCAGAGTATCATTTTATCATTCAGAGTATCATTTTATCAACTCAGAGTATCATTCTATCCGGCAAAACTATCATTCTATGCAATAAACCTATCATTTTATCATTTTACGTGATATTTGGCGAAATTCAGAGTTTCATTTTATCAACTCAGAGTATCATTCTATCCGGCAAAACTATCATTCTATGCAATAAACCTATCATTTTATAATTTTATCTTTTTACGTGATATTTGGCGAAATTCAGAGTATCATTTTATCATTCAGAGTATCATTTTATCAACTTAGAGTATCATTCTATCCGGCAAAACTATTATTCTATGCAATAAACTTATCATTTTATCATTTTACGTGATATTTGTTAAATTCAGAGTATCATTTTATCAACTCAGAGTATCATTCTATCCGGCAAAACTATCATTCTATGCAATAAACCTATCATTTTATCATTTTATCAGTCAGTCAAAAGTATCATTTTATCAACTTAGAGTATCATTCTATCCGGCAAAACTATCATTCTATGCAATAAACCTATCATTTTACGTGATATTTGGCAAAATTCAGAGTATCATTTTATCACTCAGAGTATCATTTTATCAACTCAGAGTATCATTCTATCTGGCAAAACTATCATTCTATGCAATAAACCTATCATTTTATCATTTTATGTGATATTTGGCGAAATTCAGAGTATCATTTTATCAACTCAGAGTATCATTCTATCCGGCAAAACTATCATTCTATGCAATAAACTTATCATTTTATAATTTTATCTTGTTACGTGATATTTGGCGAAATTCAGAGTATCATTTTATCATTCAGGGTATCATTTTATCAACTCATAGTATCATTCTATCCGGCAAAACTATCATTCTATGCAATAAACCTATCATTTTATCATTTTATCAGTTAGTCAAAAGTATCATTTTATCAACTCAGAGTATCATTCTATCCGCCAAAACTATCATTCTATGCAATAAACCTATCATTTTATCATTTTACGTGATATTTGGCGAAATTCAGAGTATCATTTTATCACTCAGAGTATCATTTTATCAACTCAGAGTATCATTCTATCCGGCAACACTATCATTCTATGCAATAAACCTATCATTTTATCATTTTACGTGATATTTGGCGAAATTCAGAGTATCATTTTATCATTCAGGGTATCATTATATCCGGCAAAACTATCATTCTATGCAATAAACCTATCATTTTATCATTTTACGTGATATTTGGCGAAATTCAGAGTATAATTTTATCACTCAGAGTATCATTTTATCAACTCAGAGTATCATTCTATCCGGCAACACTATCATTCTATGCAATAAACCTATCATTTTATCATTTTACGTGATATTTGGCGAAATTCAGAGTATCATTTTATCATTCAGGGTATCATTCTATCCGGCAAAACTATCATTCTATGCAATAAACCTATCATTTTATCATTTTACGTGATATTTTGGCGAAATTCAGAGTATCATTTTATCATTCAGAGTATCATTTTATCAACTCAGAGTATCATTCTATCCGGCAAAACTATCATTCTATGCAATAAACCTATCATTTTATCATTTTACGTGATATTTGGCGAAATTCAGAGTTTCATTTTATCAACTCAGAGTATCATTCTATCCGGCAAAACTATCATTCTATGCAATAAACTTATCATTTTATAATTTTATCTTTTTACGTGATATTTGGCGAAATTCAGAGTATCATTTTATCATTCAGGGTATCATTTTATCAACTCATAGTATCATTCTATCCGGCAAAACTATCATTCTATGCAATAAACCTATCATTTTATCATTTTATCAGTTAGTCAAAAGTATCATTTTATCAACTCAGAGTATCATTCTATCCGGCAAAACTATCATTCTATGCAATAAACCTATCATTTTATCATTTTACGTGATATTTGGCGAAATTCAGAGTATCATTTTATCACTCAGAGTATCATTTTATCAACTCAGAGTATCATTCTATCCGGCAACACTATCATTCTATGCAATAAACCTATCATTTTATCATTTTACGTGATATTTGGCGAAATTCAGAGTATCATTTTATCAACTCAGAGTATCATTCTATCCGGCAAAACTATCATTCTATGCAACAAACCTATCATTTTATCATTTTACGTGATATTTTGGCGAAATTCAGAGTATCATTTTATCATTCAGAGTATCATTTTATCAACTCAGAGTATCATTCTATCCGGCAAAACTATCATTCTATGCAATAAACCTATCATTTTATCATTTTACGTGATATTTGGCGAAATTCAGAGTTTCATTTTATCAACTCAGAGTATCATTCTATCCGGCAAAACTATCATTCTATGCAATAAACCTATCATTTTATAATTTTATCTTTTTACGTGATATTTGGCGAAATTCAGAGTATCATTTTATCATTCAGAGTATCATTTTATCAACTTAGAGTATCATTCTATCCGGCAAAACTATTATTCTATGCAATAAACTTATCATTTTATCATTTTACGTGATATTTGTTAAATTCAGAGTATCATTTTATCAACTCAGAGTATCATTCTATCCGGCAAAACTATCATTCTATGCAATAAACCTATCATTTTATCATTTTATCAGTCAGTCAAAAGTATCATTTTATCAACTTAGAGTATCATTCTATCCGGCAAAAACTATCATTCTATGCAATAAACCTATCATTTTACGTGATATTTGGCAAAATTCAGAGTATCATTTTATCACTCAGAGTATCATTTTATCAACTCAGAGTATCATTCTATCTGGCAAAACTATCATTCTATGCAATAAACCTATCATTTTATCATTTTATGTGATATTTGGCGAAATTCAGAGTATCATTTTATCAACTCAGAGTATCATTCTATCCGGCAAAACTATCATTCTATGCAATAAACTTATCATTTTATAATTTTATCTTGTTACGTGATATTTGGCGAAATTCAGAGTATCATTTTATCATTCAGGGTATCATTTTATCAACTCATAGTATCATTCTATCCGGCAAAACTATCATTCTATGCAATAAACCTATCATTTTATCATTTTATCATTTAGTCAAAAGTATCATTTTATCAACTCAGAGTATCATTCTATCCGGCAAAACTATCATTCTATGCAATAAACCTATCATTTTATCATTTTACGTGATATTTGGCGAAATTCAGAGTATCATTTTATCACTCAGAGTATCATTTTATCAACTCAGAGTATCATTCTATCCGGCAACACTATCATTCTATGCAATAAACCTATCATTTTATCATTTTACGTGATATTTGGCGAAATTCAGAGTATCATTTTATCATTCAGGGTATCATTATATCCGGCAAAACTATCATTCTATGCAATAAACCTATCATTTTATCATTTTACGTGATATTTGGCGAAATTCAGAGTATAATTTTATCACTCAGAGTATCATTTTATCAACTCAGAGTATCATTCTATCCGGCAACACTATCATTCTATGCAATAAACCTATCATTTTATCATTTTACGTGATATTTGGCGAAATTCAGAGTATCATTTTATCATTCAGGGTATCATTCTATCCGGCAAAACTATCATTCTATGCAATAAACCTATCATTTTATCATTTTACGTGATATTTTGGCGAAATTCAGAGTATCATTTTATCATTCAGAGTATCATTTTATCAACTCAGAGTATCATTCTATCCGGCAAAACTATCATTCTATGCAATAAACCTATCATTTTATCATTTTACGTGATATTTGGCGAAATTCAGAGTTTCATTTTATCAACTCAGAGTATCATTCTATCCGGCAAAACTATCATTCTATGCAATAAACTTATCATTTTATAATTTTATCTTTTTACGTGATATTTGGCGAAATTCAGAGTATCATTTTATCATTCAGGGTATCATTTTATCAACTCATAGTATCATTCTATCCGGCAAAACTATCATTCTATGCAATAAACCTATCATTTTATCATTTTATCAGTTAGTCAAAAGTATCATTTTATCAACTCAGAGTATCATTCTATCCGGCAAAACTATCATTCTATGCAATAAACCTATCATTTTATCATTTTACGTGATATTTGGCGAAATTCAGAGTATCATTTTATCACTCAGAGTATCATTTTATCAACTCAGAGTATCATTCTATCCGGCAACACTATCATTCTATGCAATAAACCTATCATTTTATCATTTTACGTGATATTTGGCGAAATTCAGAGTATCATTTTATCAACTCAGAGTATCATTCTATCCGGCAAAACTATCATTCTATGCAACAAACCTATCATTTTATCATTTTACGTGATATTTTGGCGAAATTCAGAGTATCATTTTATCATTCAGAGTATCATTTTATCAACTCAGAGTATCATTCTATCCGGCAAAACTATCATTCTATGCAATAAACCTATCATTTTATCATTTTACGTGATATTTGGCGAAATTCAGAGTTTCATTTTATCAACTCAGAGTATCATTCTATCCGGCAAAACTATCATTCTATGCAATAAACCTATCATTTTATAATTTTATCTTTTTACGTGATATTTGGCGAAATTCAGAGTATCATTTTATCATTCAGAGTATCATTTTATCAACTTAGAGTTTCATTCTATCCGGCAAAACTATTATTCTATGCAATAAACTTATCATTTTATCATTTTACGTGATATTTGTTAAATTCAGAGTATCATTTTATCAACTCAGAGTATCATTCTATCCGACAAAACTATCATTCTATGCAATAAACCTATCATTTTATCATTTTATCAGTCAGTCAAAAGTATCATTTTATCAACTTAGAGTATCATTCTATCCGGCAAAACTATCATTCTATGCAATAAACCTATCATTTTACGTGATATTTGGCAAAATTCAGAGTATCATTTTATCACTCAGAGTATCATTTTATCAACTCAGAGTATCATTCTATCTGGCAAAACTATCATTCTATGCAATAAACCTATCATTTTATCATTTTATGTGATATTTGGCGAAATTCAGAGTATCATTTTATCAACTCAGAGTATCATTCTATCCGGCAAAACTATCATTCTATGCAATAAACTTATCATTTTATAATTTTATCTTGTTACGTGATATTTGGCGAAATTCAGAGTATCATTTTATCATTCAGGGTATCATTTTATCAACTCATAGTATCATTCTATCCGGCAAAACTATCATTCTATGCAATAAACCTATCATTTTATCATTTTATCAGTTAGTCAAAAGTATCATTTTATCAACTCAGAGTATCATTCTATCCGGCAAAACTATCATTCTATGCAATAAACCTATCATTTTATCATTTTACGTGATATTTGGCGAAATTCAGAGTATCATTTTATCACTCAGAGTATCATTTTATCAACTCAGAGTATCATTCTATCCGGCAACACTATCATTCTATGCAATAAACCTATCATTTTATCATTTTACGTGATATTTGGCGAAATTCAGAGTATCATTTTATCATTCAGGGTATCATTATATCCGGCAAAACTATCATTCTATGCAATAAACCTATCATTTTATCATTTTACGTGATATTTGGCGAAATTCAGAGTATAATTTTATCACTCAGAGTATCATTTTATCAACTCAGAGTATCATTCTATCCGGCAAAACTATCATTCTATACAATAAACCTATCATTTTATCATTTTACGTGATATTTTGGCGAAATTCAGAGTATCATTTTATCATTCAGAGTATCATTTTATCAACTCAGAGTATCATTCTATCCGGCAAAACTATCATTCTATGCAATAAACCTATCATTTTATCATTTTACGTGATATTTGGCGAAATTCAGAGTTTCATTTTATCAACTCAGAGTATCATTCTATCCGGCAAAACTATCATTCTATGCAATAAACCTATCATTTTATAATTTTATCTTTTTACGTGATATTTGGCGAAATTCAGAGTATCATTTTATCATTCAGAGTATCATTTTATCAACTTAGAGTATCATTCTATCCGGCAAAACTATTATTCTATGCAATAAACTTATCATTTTATCATTTTACGTGATATTTGTTAAATTCAGAGTATCATTTTATCAACTCAGAGTATCATTCTATCCGGCAAAACTATCATTCTATGCAATAAACCTATCATTTTATCATTTTATCAGTCAGTCAAAAGTATCATTTTATCAACTTAGAGTATCATTCTATCCGGCAAAACTATCATTCTATGCAATAAACCTATCATTTTACGTGATATTTGGCAAAATTCAGAGTATCATTTTATCACTCAGAGTATCATTTTATCAACTCAGAGTATCATTCTATCTGGCAAAACTATCATTCTATGCAATAAACCTATCATTTTATCATTTTATGTGATATTTGGCGAAATTCAGAGTATCATTTTATCAACTCAGAGTATCATTCTATCCGGCAAAACTATCATTCTATGCAATAAACTTATCATTTTATAATTTTATCTTGTTACGTGATATTTGGCGAAATTCAGAGTATCATTTTATCATTCAGGGTATCATTTTATCAACTCAGAGTATCATTCTATCCGGCAAAACTATCATTCTATGCAATAAACCTATCATTTTATCATTTTATCAGTTAGTCAAAAGTATCATTTTATCAACTCAGAGTATCATTCTATCCGGCAAAACTATCATTCTATGCAATAAACCTATCATTTTATCATTTTACGTGATATTTGGCGAAATTCAGAGTATCATTTTATCACTCAGAGTATCATTTTATCAACTCAGAGTATCATTCTATCCGGCAACACTATCATTCTATGCAATAAACCTATCATTTTATCATTTTACGTGATATTTGGCGAAATTCAGAGTATCATTTTATCATTCAGGGTATCATTATATCCGGCAAAACTATCATTCTATGCAATAAACCTATCATTTTATCATTTTACGTGATATTTGGCGAAATTCAGAGTATAATTTTATCACTCAGAGTATCATTTTATCAACTCAGAGTATCATTCTATCCGGCAACACTATCATTCTATGCAATAAACCTATCATTTTATCATTTTACGTGATATTTGGCGAAATTCAGAGTATCATTTTATCATTCAGGGTATCATTCTATCCGGCAAAACTATCATTCTATGCAATAAACCTATCATTTTATCATTTTACGTGATATTTTGGCGAAATTCAGAGTATCATTTTATCATTCAGAGTATCATTTTATCAACTCAGAGTATCATTCTATCCGGCAAAACTATCATTCTATGCAATAAACCTATCATTTTATCATTTTACGTGATATTTGGCGAAATTCAGAGTTTCATTTTATCAACTCAGAGTATCATTCTATCCGGCAAAACTATCATTCTATGCAATAAACCTATCATTTTATAATTTTATCTTTTTACGTGATATTTGGCGAAATTCAGAGTATCATTTTATCATTCAGAGTATCATTTTATCAACTTAGAGTATCATTCTATCCGGCAAAACTATTATTCTATGCAATAAACTTATCATTTTATCATTTTATGTGATATTTGTTAAATTCAGAGTATCATTTTATCAACTCAGAGTATCATTCTATCCGGCAAAACTATCATTCTATGCAATAAACCTATCATTTTATCATTTTATCAGTCAGTCAAAAGTATCATTTTATCAACTTAGAGTATCATTCTATCCGGCAAAACTATCATTCTATGCAATAAACCTATCATTTTACGTGATATTTGGCAAAATTCAGAGTATCATTTTATCACTCAGAGTATCATTTTATCAACTCAGAGTATCATTCTATCTGGCAAAACTATCATTCTATGCAATAAACCTATCATTTTATCATTTTATGTGATATTTGGCGAAATTTAGAGTATCATTTTATCAACTCAAAGTATCATTCTATCCGGCAAAACTATCATTCTATGCAATAAACCTATCATTTTATTATTTTATCTTTTTACGTGATATTTGGCGAAATTCAGAGTATCATTTTATCATTCAGAGTATCATTTTATCAACTCAAAGTATCATTCTATCCGGCATAACTATCATTCTATGCAATAAACCTAACATATATCATTTTATCATTTTACTAGATATTTGGCGAAATTCAAAAATTAAATGAGCGAAATGATATATTTACCCTTCCGCCTTTTTTATGAAGTAGAGTATCATTCTATCCGGCAAAACTATCATTCTATGCAATAAACCTAACATATATCATTTTATCATTTTACGTGATATTTGGCGAAATTCAGAAATTAAATGAGCGAAATGACATATTTACCCTCCGCCTTTTTTTATGAAGTAAATCTAAGTGTGAATCTCAACCGCATGATTAGAAATATGTGTGGTCCAGATTTAGTTATAGGGTTATTACGATATTTAGGGGTTATCATATGATCACGACTATATATATATATACATACATATATATATATATATATATATATATATATATATATATATATATATAGGGTCATGTTAAAGTCCTTTTCGTGCATTAGATTTAAGTTGCTTCTCGATTTGGAGCGTCCGATCTGGAGGATGGACGATCCGGATTACAATCCTACTTAACCATCCCGTACTTCATTATTTAGTGATTTTCGTTCATTATGAGGGTTAATTAGTAATTTTATGTTCTAAAAAAATGCAAACGTTCTGGGTGAGATTTACGCGGGATTCACCCACTACTTTCCATCTACGCAGCGCCGAATCAAATTCCGCTTCTCTCTCCCGCTCCGTTCTCAATTTCCCACCGATAGTAAAACCCTAGCCGCCACCACGCAAGGGCTCGCCGTTCATTCTGAAATTCAACGAGTGTTCCGTTGCTGTTCTGAAAAAGATATCACCGCGTTTGCTTCTGGAGGTAGTGTTTTTCGATTGTTATTGGACTGATTCAATCTACGAGTTGTTACAACTGTGTCCGTGTTTTTGCCCGTAATACACCACCCACACCACGATTCAACCGATTAATCTGTCTGTCTAAATTCATTATATGCATCGTTAGATGAATTCTATATCTGCTGGTGGTGGTCACTGAGAATAGTATGTAGTCGAGTTTGTACATTATTTGCATGATTGTGTGCATTAATATAACTGATGTTGAGTGATTTTGCAGAGCCACCTCACGCAAAACACTACCCTTCAAGATCTCAACCAACGCCGGCTGGAATGTGAGGGATCTATTTCATTTGCATATAGAATTCCTGGTATTGATGTAAATATTGCAATCCTGTTTTATGCATCATTTGACTGCTGTTGTACATCAGTTTAAGAGTGAATACAATATTTATTTGTTCATTACTTGATTGATTGGGTATACGGGGGATTAGGTGAATGCAATATTCCTATGCGCATTATTTGATTGAATCTATACATTATTTAACTATTAGTATTCATTATTTATAAATTAATAGGGATTATTTGACTGCTTGTGTACATGAGTGAATGGGTGAATGCAATATTTCTGTGTGCAGTATTTATTGAATCTGTACATTATTTACCTAGTAATTTACATTATTTGTCAAGTATTGAGCATTATGTGACTGCTTGTGTACTTGGGTGAATGGCTGAATGCAATATTCGTGTGTGCATTATTTTATTGAATCTGGACATTATTTAGCTAATAGTTTACATTATTTATCAAGTATTGGGTATTATGTGAATGCTTGTGTACATGGGTGAATAGGTGAATGCAATATTTGTATGTTCATTACTTGATCGAATCTGTACATTATGTAGTTATTTCTATGCATTATATATCCTGTTTTATGCATCATTTGACTGTTGTTGTACACGAGTTTAAGAATGAGTACAATATTTATATGTTCATTACTTGAGTGATTCTGTTCATTATTTGGCTATTTGAATGCATTATTTATCCTTTTTATGCATCATGTGATTGCTGTTGTACATGAGTCAAAGAGTGAATTGAATATTTGTATGTTCATTACTTGGCCGGATCTGTACATTATTTAGTTATTTTAGTGCATTATTTAACATGGTTTATGCTTTATGTGACTGTTGTTGGACATGAGACAAGGAGTGATTGCAATATTCTTGGTGCATTTGTTGATTTATTCTTAACATTATTTGATTATTAAAATGCATTATGTATCAGTTTTTAGGCATTATTTTGATGCTTCTGTACAATGGTGTATAAGTGAATGCAGTATAACTGTCCACATTATTTTATCCAGTCTGTAAATTATGTAACTAATTATATGTTATTATTGTGTATGTTGTACAACATGAAAGTAGCTAAGATTGGACATCGACGAGGCGGTCGATGATATACTGCCAGTAGGAATTAACCATAAATTCAGGGAGCGCTTATCAGAGGCCGGGACTAGTACAGCTCCGGAAGAGACGGAGGATAGGAAACTAAGGGGTAGGAACGTCGACCATCTGTATTGTTGACGAACCCCTACAGAGTTTCTGAATTGTATAAAGAGTTTAACTCCACGGCAGAAGGAAGACGTCACGGAACTTGTACATGAGTCTAAGAGTGAATGCAATATTTGTACATTATTTAGCTATTTCTATGAATTGTTTATCTTGTTTTATGCATCAATAGACTGCTGTTGTACACGAGTCTAAGAATGAATGCAATATTTGTATGTTCATTATTTGAGTGATTTTATACATTATTTGGCTATTTGAATGCATTATTTTTCCTGTTTTATGCATCACGTGATTGTTGTTGTACATACTAGACCCTAGCCCCTAGGCTTGTTAAACCCCTAGGGAAAACAAGAAACATGCGCCAAACATCGAAACACGGCACACCTGAAATTAAACGGATCAGGATAAATGTTCATTACATATCACATAAAATGCATTACAGAAACTAAACTACGCATTATACTACACTAAAATGTACATTCTGTATATCAGTTTTAAAAAATACCTACGCGCTATACATGTGCAACCCGAGATGAATTACTGCAGCTCGTGTATTTATACAACATTTTTTAGACTTATAACATACTACACCCTAGCCTCTGGGCTTGTTAAACCCTTAGGGAAAACAAGAAACGTGCGCTAAATATCGAAACACGACACAACTTAAATGAAACGAGATAGAATAAATGTTCATTACATATCACAAATAATGCATTACAGAAACTAAAACTACGCATTACACTACATAATATGTACATTATTTATATCTATTTTTAAAAATGCCTACGCGCTATGCATGTGCAACCCCAGATGAATTACTGCAGCTCGTGTATTTAGACAACGTTTTTTAGACTTTGATCATACTACATCCTAGCCCCTAGGCTTGTGAAACCCTTAGGGAAAACAAGAAATGTGTGTAAAACATCAAAACACGGCACAACCTAAATTAAACGGGTAAGGATAAATGTTCATTACATACCACAAATAATGCATTACAGAAACTAAACTACGCATTATACTACACAATATGTACATTATGTATATCTGTTTTAAAATATACCTACGCATTATGCATGTGGAAACCCAAACGAATTACTCCAGCTCGTGTATTTGGACAACGTTTTTTAGACTTAGAACATACTACACCCTAGCCCCTAGGCTTGTCAAACCCTTAGGGAAAACAAGAAACGTTCGCCAAACAACGACACACGACACAACTTAAATTAAATGGGTCAGGATAAATGTTCATTACATATCACAAAGAATGCATTACAGAACTTAAACTACGCATTATACTATACAAAATATACATTATGTGCAACCCCAGACGAATTACTTCAGCTCGTGTATTTGGAAAATGTTTTTTAGACTTAGAATATACTACACCCTAGCCCCTAGGCTTATCAAACCCTTAGGGAAAATAAGAAACGTGTGCCAAACAACGACACATGGCACAACTTAAATTAAACAGGTCAGGATAAATGTTCATTACATATCACAAAGAATGCATTATAGAATCTAAACTACGCATTATACTATACAAAATATACATTATGTGCAACCTCCGACGAATTACTGCAACTCGTGTATTTGGACAACGTTTTTTAGACGCCTATCGAATCATCTTCTCGAACTTTTTTGCATATTTGGACAACCGTACGACGCAGCGTCGCCACCGAGGTGCGACTCCACCTCCAGCTCAGACCGCTACGCGAATCTCCCTTTAATTCTCGGCATCGTCTCCGCGTACGCTTTCCTCGACGCGTATCGAATCGTCTTCTCGAACTTTCTGTTCTTCCTCTTCTCTCTGTACCTCAGCACCCTCGCCTCTCTATCCATTCCCAGCACCGCCACGCTCTCGCTCTTCCCCAAGCTCTCCGTCGCCTCCGGCACCACCCCCACCTCCATTGACGACGACAACACCTGTAATTAGCAATTTCAAAATCAATTGAGCATATCCACCAAATTAGGGTTTATCAAATCAAAAGAGGGGAACAGGAGCATACTCTCTGGCTGATGGATTGCGAGGTGAAATTGTACATGAATGGCTTGGGCACCGCGTAATCCATTTCAAAAGTGGGGAATCCGTTCACGACGGGACCCGGTACGTATTGACCCAATTCGTTCTGCACCGGCACGACTCCGTCGGAGGAGAAGGAATTAAACTAAATCTGGAACCAATTTTTCTGAGAAACTGCAATAATCCGCACGGAGGAAATCTCGCAGCATTCCATAACTAATTAGAATAGATAATCTCTATTCTACCCTTCTCACGTTAATAAATCATAAAATCTGATAATTCCATTCAAATATTTAATCCATTGGATCAGCACAAATACACGGTTGAGATTAAAAAGGAAATTGGATTAAGTAGAGGAAAATGATTTGAATACAATCCTCTATATATATATGTATATATATATATATATATATAAATATAATAAGGGAGCGTTATTCTCCTATTCATCCATGGGATCCTTTATTCTTCTTAATATGCGCCGTTAGATCTCATTCATCAACGGTCTAGATGATCTACATTATTAGTCGGTGTGCATTATTCCACTGAAAATCTGCATTATTAGTCGGTGTGCATTATTCAATGGAAAATCTGCATTATTAAATGACATGTGGCACTAATCTAACCATCGGATGACAAAATCGTGGGGCTGAGATCAAGAAGGAAAAATGAGAAAATATACAAAAAGGAAATGAATACATCCATATATATATATATATATATATATATATATATATATATCATGTTTCACGTATAAAACCATAAATTTTTTAGAAAAAAATTGTATTTGATGTAAATTTCAAGATGGATTAAAGCTATAAGAGCATCCACAACCGTGCTCTTGCCAGCGGCACGGTTGTGGGCCCGACCCCACTTTTTCTGTCTGCTCTCTGGCAAGAGCACAACACCCACAGTTGTGCTCTTCCGCAAAGACGAGCACAATTAATTTAAAATTCAATTACACAAAAACATTTCCATAATACTAAAATTCATTAAAAAACCACAATAAATATTACAAATTACAAATAAAATAAAAAAGACATAATTAAAATCCTAAAAATTAAAAATTACATAATTAAAATCCTAAAAATTAAAAATTAAATAATTAACATACTAAAATTAAAAATTACATAATTAAACTTCTAAAAATTAAAAATTACATGATTATTGGCTAATATTAGCCGAGGAAGACTACGCATCCGGCGGCACCAACCCCAATTGTTTTTTGAGACCCAATATCATGTCCTCATGCGTTTAAAGTTGCGTGGGGTCATAGTTGACCTATCGGCCATATTGAGTTAGGTCAAAAGGGCACACAACGAGTTGTTCGAGGGTGGAGGTGGAACATAGGGTGCGGGTTCGGGGGCGGGGGCCGATGGAGTCGCGGAGCGCCGGCGGTCGACCGCCGCCTTCTTCCTTCCTTGCGGTCGGCGTTGGGAACCGCTTGGTCCGGCGTCGGGGCTACCCAAGTTAGCTCCGGCGAATTGGCTAGCCACTTCTTCGGAGCCGGATGCGGATAGGGATACCGACCTTGACCGTTTGGAGGAGCCGCTCGAGGAGGATGTTACGCCTCCCATATACCTCGGGTGGAACCGCGTTTCCTGTCAAACGTTGAGATACTTGAACGACTTACCGTTCAAGGATTGGTAGGTGTTTAGCGCTGTAATACCCCGACTTTTTCTGCCTTTTTTTTATTGTTCGTAGTGACATCGTTTGTGCACCTAAAATTTTTGCCTTTGTTTCGTTAATCGATAGAAGGATATAATCATTTTGGGGCCTATACCAATCATTCTTTTTCTACCCAATTTATTTATTTTTCCTAGCCCAATTCTTTTTATGAAACTACTTTTGAAAGCCCAATTATTCCATAAAGAATTAAACGGCCAACACAAAAATTTCAGCTCCATAAAATCTTTCAGGCCATGATCTGCGCTAGCTGAAAATTCGGAACTAAATCAGTTTCAGCAAACCCTAGCAATAATCTATTTACTTTCACGTTACACACATCCAAATTTATGGAGGCAGTTTTGAATCTATCAAGGAAGAGAGAGAGGAGATGACGAAGGCGGAGTCTCGCGGCGACGGCTGGTATGTGGGGCGCACGCAGCGGCAACCGCTGCACTAGGCGATGAGGCTGGACGGAGTGACGATGGCTGGAGATAACAGTGTGAAAGCAACGAGGCTGCGTTCTGACCGAAGGAGGAGCTGCCAACTAAGGAAGGGAGACGGCGAGAAAGAGAGATATGCAGCAGGACGGCGGTGGTGTGAATTGGAGGTCACCGGTGCTACAGCCTGCTGAACAGCGGGTAACACCGCGAAAACAGCACCGGGCAACAGGGGCGGGGCTGACCGCGACGATGAAGAAATCACTGCTGGAACGCGATGGAGTCTCGCGGTGGCATGATTTCGGATGGAGCAAGGCAGCGATAGAACGGGATCCACTCCGGGCTGAACTGATGTGGAGCTGCGACGGAGGAAGGGTGAATCAGCGAACAGCAGCAGCAGCTCCTGCTGCGTCGCGGCATTGGCAGCGGTGGTGTTGTATTTTGCCGGCGGAAATCAGCGAAGGAGGAGAGAGACGGGACGGCGAAAGCACCGCGCTGCTGCTCGACGAGTCTCGAACAGCAGCGGCGGCAGGTCGTACGAGCAGACAGCAGTAACAGCCGCAGTGGAGGTCGCTGGAGTGGGCAAGGCGCCGGCTGGAGCAATGACGTCGGCGCAGAATTTGTGAAGAAGAGTCGAGATTTGAGAGAGAAAGAAGACGATGGAGGGGATGAGAAGTGAAAATTGAGAACAGAGGGAGAAAGAGTTGACGTGAAATTGGGGGAGAAAGATGAGTGATTATGGGCTGCTCTTTTCTTTTTCTTGTTGAATATTAATTTTGTTAGTTTGGGTATGCAGTTAGGAGTATAAAATTAGTTGGGCTGATTTGAATACAAGAATCATTAGAGCTCGGGTGACCTCAAAAATAAATGAAAGACAAGACAAGCTTGGACTTAAGGAAGGGAATTCTCCGCGAATCAATTTGAAGTCGAAGTAAGAAATCAGAAAATTAAACGAACGAGGTGGGCTTTCTTTTTAAATAAGGGCTATGCCCTAAGTATATTTTTATGTGAAAATGATATGAATATTTGTCATGCCGTGTTTTGTTTTATTCTATGGAAACCTATCTGATGTGGCTTTTGCCATCAATGGATAATCGAATTCGGGTCTGTCTAGGGAGTAAGTCACTATTCAGGCTAGTGTACACCTATGGAGATCGTGAGCCGTCTTTTGGGTCGGCCGGTCTAGTGACTTGGAATGTGGCCACGTTCCTTGTCATCAATGGATCAGATATGGTAGACATCCATGGGAAAATGACTGCAGTCACGAGTTTTACGATGGAAATGATTTTAGTGTCTTGGGGCGATTTCTAAAGTTAAAACCCCAAGGTCACTCAATGGTGGCATGATAAATATTTTTGTATAAAATGTTTTCGGCATGAGTCCACTGAGTGCATCAAGTACTCAGCCCTGCTTTTATTTTTTAAAAATTGCAGGTTGAGCGTGACGGGTGCGGTGGGTGTTGAGCAAGACCGTTGAAGAAATTTAAGTGTGTAGAATGTGTCATGTCTTCATACATAGCATTATTCTACTCTCGAAATGCTTCCGTGTAGAATGTGTCATGTCTTCATACATAGCATTATTCTACTCTCGAAATGCTTCCGCTAAGTAGTTGTTCTTCTTTTGAGTTCTTGTATCGTTGAGATAGTATTCATTTTGAGTTGTTGATTGTTGAGATACTCTGATTTTATTCGAGTTATTCCCATTTGTTTCGGGCTATGGTTGAGTTGTGTTGTTTTCCCCTTTCTTCCCCGCTTCTTTAATCCTCCCCTAGTCGCGATCAACTGTGTTTTCTATCCTTAGAAAATGCGGGCGTGACAAAGTGGTATCAGAGCAATTTTTCTTTCCGCTCTGGACCCGAGAGTCTTTTTTGTTTTAGTCTAGACTTGTTTCGCTAGACTAAAATAATAATGATAATAATTATGCATTGAAGGCTCAACATCCCGCTTCGCCACGCTCAATCAAGAAAGAGGTAATTTATTTTATGAAAAATTTTTATAAGAAAGTTTTCTGGAAATGAGATGAGAAGAGCTATGGTTACGAAAACAAAGTATGTTTTACAATGGGATAGCAGAGCTATGGTTATGAAAATAAAGTATGTTTTACAATGAGATAGATGAGCTATGGTTATATATATATGTGTGTGTGTGTGTGTGTGTGTGTTTTGCGAGAAGATGAAAATCAATGGTGATAAAAAGATGTATGTCTTGCAATAGGATGACTTGTCTTTTATGATAAGATTTGATTAATGGAAAATGTTGTGTTTATGAATTGTTCAAAAATTTTAAGATTCGAGAAAAATAGTTTTAACTTTTCGTTGGAAAATTGAGCGATGGAAGTGTGATGTTATGAGGTGCAGGGTATAATGCGTTATTCTATGGAGTGTTTTATACGAATGATGAAAGTTGATGCGAAAGTACGTTTTAGTTTTGAGTCAAAACTTTTACTTTAAAAGTGAGATTGGAAATTTTTGAGGAAAAGGGCGAGAGTTTGAAGAAAGCTTTTGTGTCAAAATTTTATGAATGTAAATGTGAAGGGCGAAAGTGTTTTGCTATGGGATGTGAAAATGTTGTGTGTTTATCTTGTGGTATAAATGACGTTAATTGTGGTAGATGTTGAGATGTGAGATGATGAAGTATGTTGCGAACATAGAGTGCTTATGTTGTAGACTAGATTGTGTATGCGCGAACCGTAGTTTTAAGTTGAAATAATCGATCACTTTCCCGAGTGACAAAAACGAACGAGAATCTGAAAATTTGGGGTGAGCCCCTAAATTGTCAAGGCACGACGAGGCAAGGAGATCGAGAGTGCGAATGGAGGCCGATGGACCATGAGACTTTTTCTTGAAATTGCGTGAAACTTTGGAGCAAGCTTGATGTGTGAACTATTTTACTATTTCCTACGTTTTCCCTGAACGGTAAGAACAAAAAGAATACAAGGAAGGTTTCAAGAAGATGAGGATAGAGAAGACGAAATGAAGCTTCAAACACGAAAGTGGGTGCAAGACAAGATGATGGAGAAATTCTATATTCGAAGGACGTAAGCAAATTTCGGGACCAAATTTTTGTTAAGATGGGTAGATTGTAATACCCCGACTTTTTCTGCCTTTTTTTTATTGTTCGTAGTGACATCGTTTGTGCACCTAAAATTTTTGCCTTTGTTTCGTTAATCGATAGAAGGATATAATCATTTTGGGGCCTATACCAATAATTCTTTTTCTACCCAATTTATTTATTTTTCCTAGCCCAATTCTTTTTATGAAACTACTTTTGAAAGCCCAATTATTCCATAAAGAATTAAACGGCCAACACAAAAATTTCAGCTCCATAAAATCTTTCAGGCCATGATCTGCGCTAGCTGAAAATTCGGAACTAAATCAGTTTCAGCAAACCCTAGCAATAATCTATTTACTTTCACGTTACACACATACAAATTTATGGAGGCGGTTTTGAATCTATCAAGGAAGAGAGAGAGGAGATGACGAAGGCGGAGTCTCGCGGCGACAGCTGGATTGTGGGGCGCACGCAGCGGCAACCGCTGCACTAGGCGATGAGGCTGGACGGAGTGACGATGGCTGGAGATAACAGTGTGAAAGCAACGAGGCTGCGTTCTGACCGACGGAGGAGCTGCCAACTAAGGAAGGGAGACGGCGAGAAAGAGAGATATGCAGCAGGACGGCGGTGGTGTGAATTGGAGGTCACCGGTGCTACAGCCTGCTGAACAGCGGGTAACACCGCGAAAACAGCACCGGGCAACAGGGGCTGACCGCGACGATGAAGAAATCACTGCTGGAACGCGATGGAGTCTCGCGGTGGCATGATTTCCGATGGAGCAAGGCAGCGATAGAACGAGATCCACTCCGGGCTGAACCGATGTGGAGCTGCGACGGAGGAAGGGTGAATCAGCGAACAGCAGCAGCAGCTCCTGCTGCGTCGCGGCATTGGCAGCGGTGGTGTTGTATTTTGCCGGTGGAAATCAGCGAAGGAGGAGAGAGACGGGACAGCGAAAGCACCGCGCGGCTGCTCGACGAGTCTCGAACAGCAGCGGCGGCAGGTCGTACGAGCAGACAGCAGCAACAGCCGCAGTGGAGGTCGCTGGAGTGGGCAAGGCGCCGGCTGGAGCAATGACGTCGGCGCAGAATTTGTGCAGAAGAGTCGAGATTTGAGAGAGAAAGAAGACGATGGAGGGGATGAGAAGTGAAAATTGAGAACAGAGGGAGAAAGAGTTGACGTGAAATTGGGGGAGAAAGATGAGTGATTATGGGCTGCTCTTTTCTTTTTGGGCCAAAGTAATAATTGGGCTTGTTGAATATTAATTTTGTTAGTTTGGGTATGCAGTTAGGAGTATAAAATTAGTTGGGCTGATTTGAATACAAGAATCATTAGAGCTCGGGTGACCTCAAAAATAAATGAAAGACAAGACAAGCTTGGACTTAAGGAAGGGAATTCTCCGCGAATCAATTTGAAGTCGAAGTAAGAAATCAGAAAATTAAACGAACGAGGTGGGCTTTCTTTTTAAATAAGGGCTATGCCCTAAGTATATTTTTATGTGAAAATGATATGAATATTTGTCATGCCGTGTTTTGTTTTATTCTATGGAAACCTATCTGATGTGGCTTTTGCCATCAATGGATAATCGAATTCGGGTCTGTCTAGGGAGTGAGTCCCTATTCATGCTAGTGTACACCTATGGAGATCGTGAGCCGTCTTTTGGGTCGGCCGGTCTAGTGACTTGGAATGTGGCCACGTTCCTTGTCATCAATGGATCAGATATGGTAGACATCCATGGGAAAATGACTGCAGTCACGAGTTTTACGATGGAAATGATTTTAGTGTCTTGGGGCGATTTCTAAAGTTAAAACCCCAAGGTCACTCAATGGTGGCATGATAAATATTTTTGTATAAAATGTTTTCGGCATGAGTCCACTGAGTGCATCAAGTACTCAGCCCTGCTTTTATTTTTTAAAAATTGCAGGTTGAGCGTGACGGGTGCGGTGGGTGTTGAGCAAGACCGTTGAAGAAATTTAAGTGTGTAGAATGTGTCATGTCTTCATACATAGCATTATTCTACTCTCGAAATGCTTCCGTGTAGAATGTGTCATGTCTTCATACATAGCATTATTCTACTCTCGAAATGCTTCCGCTAAGTAGTTGTTCTTCTTTTGAGTTCTTGTATCGTTGAGATAGTATTCATTTTGAGTTGTTGATTGTTGAGATACTCTGATTTTATTCGAGTTATTCCCATTTGTTTCGGGCTATGGTTGAGTTGTGTTGTTTTCCCCTTTCTTCCCCGCTTCTTTAATCCTCCCCTAGTCGCGATCAACTGTGTTTTCTATCCTTAGAAAATGCGGGCGTGACAAAGTGGTATCAGAGCAATTTTTTTTTCCGCTCTGGACCCGAGAGTCTTTTTTTGTTTTAGTCTAGACTTGTTTCGCTAGACTAAAATAATAATGATAATAATTATGCATTGAAGGCTCAACATCCCGCTTCGCCACGCTCAATCAAGAAAGAGGTAATTTATTTTATGAAAAATTTTTATAAGAAAGTTTTCTGGAAATGAGATGAGAAGAGCTATGGTTACGAAAACAAAGTATGTTTTACAATGGGATAGCAGAGCTATGGTTATGAAAATAAAGTATGTTTTACAATGAGATAGATGAGCTATGGTTATATATATATGTGTGTGTGTGTGTGTGTGTGTGTTTTGCGAGAAGATGAAAATCAATGGTGATAAAAAGATGTATGTCTTGCAATAGGATGACTTGTCTTTTATGATAAGATTTGATTAATGGAAAATGTTGTGTTTATGAATTGTTCAAAAATTTTAAGATTCGAGAAAAATAGTTTTAACTTTTCGTTGGAAAATTGAGCGATGGAAGTGTGATGTTATGAGGTGCAGGGTATAATGCGTTATTCTATGGAGTGTTTTATACGAATGATGAAAGTTGATGCGAAAGTACGTTTTAGTTTTGAGTCAAAACTTTTACTTTAAAAGTGAGATTGGAAATTTTTGAGGAAAAGGGCGAGAGTTTGAAGAAAGCTTTTGTGTCAAAATTTTATGAATGTAAATGTGAAGGGCGAAAGTGTTTTGCTATGGGATGTGAAAATGTTGTGTGTTTATCTTGTGGTATAAATGACGTTAATTGTGGTAGATGTTGAGATGTGAGATGATGAAGTATGTTGCGAACATAGAGTGCTTATGTTGTAGACTAGATTGTGTATGCGCGAACCGTAGTTTTAAGTTGAAATAATCGATCACTTTCCCGAGTGACAAAAACGAACGAGAATCTGAAAATTTGGGGTGAGCCCCTAAATTGTCAAGGCACGACGAGGCAAGGAGATCGAGAGTGCGAATGGAGGCCGATGGACCATGAGACTTTTTCTTGAAATTGCGTGAAACTTTGGAGCAAGCTTGATGTGTGAACTATTTTACTATTTCCTACGTTTTCCCTGAACGGTAAGAACAAAAAGAATACAAGGAAGGTTTCAAGAAGATGAGGATAGAGAAGACGAAATGAAGCTTCAAACACGAAAGTGGGTGCAAGACAAGATGATGGAGAAATTCTATATTCGAAGGACGTAAGCAAATTTCGGGACCAAATTTTTGTTAAGATGGGTAGATTGTAATACCCCGACTTTTTCTGCCTTTTTTTTATTGTTCGTAGTGACATCGTTTGTGCACCTAAAATTTTTGCCTTTGTTTCGTTAATCGATAGAAGGATATAATCATTTTGGGGCCTATACCAATAATTCTTTTTCTACCCAATTTATTTATTTTTCCTAGCCCAATTCTTTTTATGAAACTACTTTTGAAAGCCCAATTATTCCATAAAGAATTAAACGGCCAACACAAAATTTCAGCTCCATAAAATCTTTCAGGCCATGATCTGCGCTAGCTGAAAATTCGGAACTAAATCAGTTTCAGCAAACCCTAGCAATAATCTATTTACTTTCACGTTACACACATACAAATTTATGGAGGCGGTTTTGAATCTATCAAGGAAGAGAGAGAGGAGATGACGAAGGCGGAGTCTCGCGGCGACAGCTGGATTGTGGGGCGCACGCAGCGGCAACCGCTGCACTAGGCGATGAGGCTGGACGGAGTGACGATGGCTGGAGATAACAGTGTGAAAGCAACGAGGCTGCGTTCTGACCGACGGAGGAGCTGCCAACTAAGGAAGGGAGACGGCGAGAAAGAGAGATATGCAGCAGGACGGCGGTGGTGTGAATTGGAGGTCACCGGTGCTACAGCCTGCTGAACAGCGGGTAACACCGCGAAAACAGCACCGGGCAACAGGGGCTGACCGCGACGATGAAGAAATCACTGCTGGAACGCGATGGAGTCTCGCGGGTGGCATGATTTCCGATGGAGCAAGGCAGCGATAGAACGAGATCCACTCCGGGCTGAACCGATGTGGAGCTGCGACGGAGGAAGGGTGAATCAGCGAACAGCAGCAGCAGCTCCTGCTGCGTCGCGGCATTGGCAGCGGTGGTGTTGTATTTTGCCGGTGGAAATCAGCGAAGGAGGAGAGAGACGGGACAGCGAAAGCACCGCGCGGCTGCTCGACGAGTCTCGAACAGCAGCGGCGGCAGGTCGTACGAGCAGACAGCAGCAACAGCCGCAGTGGAGGTCGCTGGAGTGGGCAAGGCGCCGGCTGGAGCAATGACGTCGGCGCAGAATTTGTGCAGAAGAGTCGAGATTTGAGAGAGAAAGAAGACGATGGAGGGGATGAGAAGTGAAAATTGAGAACAGAGGGAGAAAGAGTTGACGTGAAATTGGGGGAGAAAGATGAGTGATTATGGGCTGCTCTTTTCTTTTTGGGCCAAAGTAATAATTGGGCTTGTTGAATATTAATTTTGTTAGTTTGGGTATGCAGTTAGGAGTATAAAATTAGTTGGGCTGATTTGAATACAAGAATCATTAGAGCTCGGGTGACCTCAAAAATAAATGAAAGACAAGACAAGCTTGGACTTAAGGAAGGGAATTCTCCGCGAATCAATTTGAAGTCGAAGTAAGAAATCAGAAAATTAAACGAACGAGGTGGGCTTTCTTTTTAAATAAGGGCTATGCCCTAAGTATATTTTTATGTGAAAATGATATGAATATTTGTCATGCCGTGTTTTGTTTTATTCTATGGAAACCTATCTGATGTGGCTTTTGCCATCAATGGATAATCGAATTCGGGTCTGTCTAGGGAGTGAGTCCCTATTCATGCTAGTGTACACCTATGGAGATCGTGAGCCGTCTTTTGGGTCGGCCGGTCTAGTGACTTGGAATGTGGCCACGTTCCTTGTCATCAATGGATCAGATATGGTAGACATCCATGGGAAAATGACTGCAGTCACGAGTTTTACGATGGAAATGATTTTAGTGTCTTGGGGCGATTTCTAAAGTTAAAACCCCAAGGTCACTCAATGGTGGCATGATAAATATTTTTGTATAAAATGTTTTCGGCATGAGTCCACTGAGTGCATCAAGTACTCAGCCCTGCTTTTATTTTTTAAAAATTGCAGGTTGAGCGTGACGGGTGCGGTGGGTGTTGAGCAAGACCGTTGAAGAAATTTAAGTGTGTAGAATGTGTCATGTCTTCATACATAGCATTATTCTACTCTCGAAATGCTTCCGCTAAGTAGTTGTTCTTCTTTTGAGTTCTTGTATCGTTGAGATAGTATTCATTTTGAGTTGTTGATTGTTGAGATACTCTGATTTTATTCGAGTTATTCCCATTTGTTTCGGGCTATGGTTGAGTTGTGTTGTTTTCCCCTTTCTTCCCCGCTTCTTTAATCCTCCCCTAGTCGCGATCAACTGTGTTTTCTATCCTTAGAAAATGCGGGCGTGACAAAGTGGTATCAGAGCAATTTTTCTTTCCGCTCTGGACCCGAGAGTCTTTTTTTGTTTTAGTCTAGACTTGTTTCGCTAGACTAAAATAATAATGATAATAATTATGCATTGAAGGCTCAACATCCCGCTTCGCCACGCTCAATCAAGAAAGAGGTAATTTATTTTATGAAAAATTTTTATAAGAAAGTTTTCTGGAAATGAGATGAGAAGAGCTATGGTTACGAAAACAAAGTATGTTTTACAATGGGATAGCAGAGCTATGGTTATGAAAATAAAGTATGTTTTACAATGAGATAGATGAGCTATGGTTATATATATATGTGTGTGTGTGTGTGTGTGTGTGTGTTTTGCGAGAAGATGAAAATCAATGGTGATAAAAAGATGTATGTCTTGCAATAGGATGACTTGTCTTTTATGATAAGATTTGATTAATGGAAAATGTTGTGTTTATGAATTGTTCAAAAATTTTAAGATTCGAGAAAAATAGTTTTAACTTTTCGTTGGAAAATTGAGCGATGGAAGTGTGATGTTATGAGGTGCAGGGTATAATGCGTTATTCTATGGAGTGTTTTATACGAATGATGAAAGTTGATGCGAAAGTACGTTTTAGTTTTGAGTCAAAACTTTTACTTTAAAAGTGAGATTGGAAATTTTTGAGGAAAAGGGCGAGAGTTTGAAGAAAGCTTTTGTGTCAAAATTTTATGAATGTAAATGTGAAGGGCGAAAGTGTTTTGCTATGGGATGTGAAAATGTTGTGTGTTTATCTTGTGGTATAAATGACGTTAATTGTGGTAGATGTTGAGATGTGAGATGATGAAGTATGTTGCGAACATAGAGTGCTTATGTTGTAGACTAGATTGTGTATGCGCGAACCGTAGTTTTAAGTTGAAATAATCGATCACTTTCCCGAGTGACAAAAACGAACGAGAATCTGAAAATTTGGGGTGAGCCCCTAAATTGTCAAGGCACGACGAGGCAAGGAGATCGAGAGTGCGAATGGAGGCCGATGGACCATGAGACTTTTTCTTGAAATTGCGTGAAACTTTGGAGCAAGCTTGATGTGTGAACTATTTTACTATTTCCTACGTTTTCCCTGAACGGTAAGAACAAAAAGAATACAAGGAAGGTTTCAAGAAGATGAGGATAGAGAAGACGAAATGAAGCTTCAAACACGAAAGTGGGTGCAAGACAAGATGATGGAGAAATTCTATATTCGAAGGACGTAAGCAAATTTCGGGACCAAATTTTTGTTAAGATGGGTAGATTGTAATACCCCGACTTTTTCTGCCTTTTTTTTATTGTTCGTAGTGACATCGTTTGTGCACCTAAAATTTTTGCCTTTGTTTCGTTAATCGATAGAAGGATATAATCATTTTGGGGGCCTATACCAATAATTCTTTTTCTACCCAATTTATTTATTTTTCCTAGCCCAATTCTTTTTATGAAACTACTTTTGAAAGCCCAATTATTCCATAAAGAATTAAACGGCCAACACAAAAATTTCAGCTCCATAAAATCTTTCAGGCCATGATCTGCGCTAGCTGAAAATTCGGAACTAAATCAGTTTCAGCAAACCCTAGCAATAATCTATTTACTTTCACGTTACACACATACAAATTTATGGAGGCGGTTTTGAATCTATCAAGGAAGAGAGAGAGGAGATGACGAAGGCGGAGTCTCGCGGCGACAGCTGGTATGTGGGGCGCACGCAGCGGCAACCGCTGCACTAGGCGATGAGGCTGGACGGAGTGACGATGGCTGGAGATAACAGTGTGAAAGCAACGAGGCTGCGTTCTGACCGACGGAGGAGCTGCCAACTAAGGAAGGGAGACGGCGAGAAAGAGAGATATGCAGCAGGACGGCGGTGGTGTGAATTGGAGGTCACCGGTGCTACAGCCTGCTGAACAGCGGGTAACACCGCGAAAACAGCACCGGGCAACAGGGGCTGACCGCGACGATGAAGAAATCACTGCTGGAACGCGATGGAGTCTCGCGGTGGCATGATTTCCGATGGAGCAAGGCAGCGATAGAACGAGATCCACTCCGGGCTGAACCGATGTGGAGCTGCGACGGAGGAAGGGTGAATCAGCGAACAGCAGCAGCAGCTCCTGCTGCGTCGCGGCATTGGCAGCGGTGGTGTTGTATTTTGCCGGTGGAAATCAGCGAAGGAGGAGAGAGACGGGACAGCGAAAGCACCGCGCGGCTGCTCGACGAGTCTCGAACAGCAGCGGCGGCAGGTCGTACGAGCAGACAGCAGCAACAGCCGCAGTGGAGGTCGCTGGAGTGGGCAAGGCGCCGGCTGGAGCAATGACGTCGGCGCAGAATTTGTGCAGAAGAGTCGAGATTTGAGAGAGAAAGAAGACGATGGAGGGGATGAGAAGTGAAAATTGAGAACAGAGGGAGAAAGAGTTGACGTGAAATTGGGGGAGAAAGATGAGTGATTATGGGCTGCTCTTTTCTTTTTGGGCCAAAGTAATAATTGGGCTTGTTGAATATTAATTTTGTTAGTTTGGGTATGCAGTTAGGAGTATAAAATTAGTTGGGCTGATTTGAATACAAGAATCATTAGAGCTCGGGTGACCTCAAAAATAAATGAAAGACAAGACAAGCTTGGACTTAAGGAAGGGAATTCTCCACGAATCAATTTGAAGTCGAAGTAAGAAATCAGAAAATTAAACGAACGAGGTGGGCTTTCTTTTTAAATAAGGGCTATGCCCTAAGTATATTTTTATGTGAAAATGATATGAATATTTGTCATGCCGTGTTTTGTTTTATTCTATGGAAACCTATCTGATGTGGCTTTTGCCATCAATGGATAATCGAATTCGGGTCTGTCTAGGGAGTGAGTCCCTATTCATGCTAGTGTACACCTATGGAGATCGTGAGCCGTCTTTTGGGTCGGCCGGTCTAGTGACTTGGAATGTGGCCACGTTCCTTGTCATCAATGGATCAGATATGGTAGACATCCATGGGAAAATGACTGCAGTCACGAGTTTTACGATGGAAATGATTTTAGTGTCTTGGGGCGATTTCTAAAGTTAAAACCCCAAGGTCACTCAATGGTGGCATGATAAATACTTTTGTATAAAATGTTTTCGGCATGAGTCCACTGAGTGCATCAAGTACTCAGCCCTGCTTTTATTTTTTAAAAATTGCAGGTTGAGCGTGACGGGTGCGGTGGGTGTTGAGCAAGACCGTTGAAGAAATTTAAGTGTGTAGAATGTGTCATGTCTTCATACATAGCATTATTCTACTCTCGAAATGCTTCCGCTAAGTAGTTGTTCTTCTTTTGAGTTCTTGTATCGTTGAGATAGTATTCATTTTGAGTTGTTGATTGTTGAGATACTCTAATTTTATTTGAGTTATTCCCATTTGTTTCGGGCTATGGTTGAGTTGTGTTGTTTTCCCCTTTCTTCCTCGCTTCTTTAATCCTCCCCTAGTCGCGATCAACTGTGTTTTCTATCCTTAGAAAATGCGGGCGTGACAAGCGCGGCAGTGATGATGTCGACCTCGCTCCGGCCGCTCCCGGCATTCCGCGACTCCTGGAGGAAATAGCCATTGAACTTGCCAATTTCTTCGTTGACTCGGCCGATGCAGTTGCGCACCATACTCTCGTTGCGCTCGATCGTTCCCGGCGGCCGGTTTGCATTGTACCGGCGAGAGACGCGCCACCAAAAGTTATCGCCGGATTGGTTCGTGCCAACCGCCGCATCTTCAGAGATTTCGAAGTACATCTTGAACAATTTATCCATCTCCGCCGGAGTGTACGGTGTTCGGACACCGCTACGAGTAGGAGCCGGTAGAGTTTGGGAGGGGGCGGTCGGCCTAGGCTCCGGTGTCCACCCGGATCGCCCTTCGGAGGCACCTTGGTCGTCTATTGGGTATGGCCGGTAGCCACCCGAAACGGCCGAATCTTGGGTGAGAGGAGGGGTCGAATATTCCGTTTCCGGACTAGGAAACGGTTGTGCACCAAACCATTCGGGGTTCCAATCGTGATAGGGAGGGTTGTCATCGCCTTGGCTGGACATTGTTATGGTACGAGAGAATGAAGATGAAAATGAATATGGGAGAATGAAGATGAGAATGGATATTTGAGAATGAAGATGAAAATTGTGTAGTTTGATGTGAATTTTTGGGTGTGAAAGTGGGGGTATTTATAGATGAAAGTGTGTATTTTTGGAGGGGAAAAAAAAAAAAAAAAAGTGTAAAAATCGGTAATAAACGGTTATAATTTTTTTGGGAAGTGAAAAATTTTTTTTATCGTTTTTTTAATTAAAAACTGATTTTAAATTAAAAAAAAATATTTAAAGGCAACGGCTATGCAGTTGCCCAATCGCCGCGCGGCGCGAGCGCAGCGGCGGCGAGACACATCCGTTCCAGCGGCGCGGACGGCGGTGGCGACGGCTGCCACCGTTGCGGATGCTCTAAGTAGGCAAAAATTAAGTGAGCAAAACAATGCTGTCTAGGAAAGCAAGTTCACACCAAGTCACTCCTCAACATGACTCGTAGACTAAGTGAAACTGCAAGCAAGAATCTGTGCCATTTCTGAACCCATAAACACCAATGCGAAAAACTTACATAGTTAAAGCGAAGAGACCACCTAACAGAGATGATAAAAAAAACCTAGATAATTGGCAGAACTGATAGTCGAAACACCCTGTGATACGAGTTGCAGTTTTGAAGAATCACCCTCGAGGAGCAGCCATTTGTTGCTTCTTGATCCTTTCATCATTTTTAACCATACTGAACAAAGCGCAGAAGACGATGGATTTGAGTGTATGCCCAAGTATATTAATTTTCACTAAACTAGAAATTTCATCATTGAGATCTACCCATTCCGCACGATTAACATAGCTCCAAACGTATAGTTTAATGACACAAAACCCGATTTTTTATGCTCGAAGCTGTTAAATAGAAGCCAGCAGGATTTTGCACAGTAGATAAAAGTCTAGAAAAGCATAAGAAAATGGATGGGTTGATTTATGCTCTGTTACCTGATGACATGTGGGGTTATAAATATCCATTGAGAACCTTGGGCCAAAGCAAAATCCACTATAGCATCCAAGCTGATTTTTCTGCTAACTGCATCCTGCAATTTAGAGCAGCATATAAAATTATGGCTCTTGTCTAGTTATTTAGTGTCAGATATCATAATGATGAGCACTGACTACATGAACCCCATCGTACTTGAAGACACTGTGAGTCATGTGAATCATATTGAAGTATATGATCGAAGAAATACATGTATCATTAACATTGATAGCACCACCAAAGCCAATATTCAATTCTGGGTTACAAGTAACATGATTTTCAGCTGAACATCAAGACTCGAAACCAATATTTACTTTAAACTAAAACGATTTTCTGTTAAGCAAACTGAATAACTGAAAGACCACTACGATTCAATAAACTTGTATGGTACAGTACAAGGCATATAGATATGCTTCTCATTCTTCTTTTCTATGCATATAAGAAATCTTATAAAAACGGTTCTTGTTTAAAGTACTATATATTCAGTATATTTAGCTAGTTTATTGGGCATCGACTTGCTTTTTTTGTAACCATCGAGGAAACCTACAGATGCCACTTTATTGTTACCAGTGAGGAAACACATTCTGATGATATTTGGTCTTGTCATCATTGTATCATATATTAATAAATATGCAGTTCCTTCCACAGTTGTAGTAATTTTATATGGTATATATTGAAGGATTCCCAAAATTTCTGTATCCTTAATTTTCAGAATATATCAAAACCTAAAACATGTCAACCCTCAACTCCAAATGATTTACAATAATCAGAGAAAATTTAAATTAATGACAAACGCATAGGATATAGTCAATCTAGAAGCATTTTGTGGATAGGAAGCCAAAAGTAATTGAGGGAGGACATACCATAAATACATCAAATTCATCCATTGCCCGAAAAGGTGCTTCTGTCATCTCATGAAGTGCAAGGGCAAAACATAATGTTGAAAAGGATCTCTCACCACCTGTTGAAACATCAAATAACAGTTAATCGCAAGCAATACCACCATACCCGATTGTGTTTTGTTTCAGTTCACTTTTTTTTTACTTTTTTCTGTTTAATATGAAAGTGTAAGCCAATGACAAAATTCTAGGAATCACAAGCCAAAAGAAATGTGCAATGCATTAATTTAATCATTGATCAAACAGTATTTACTCGCTGTTCTAACCAGTTCAGACAATTAAATGATAAATCTAAAATGCAGATAGAACGAGATGTATGAGAGGCATTGCCTGAGTTTTAAACTAACTATTTTACTTTTGTCTTTTCATTAGCATTAGCACTGTGGATTGGCATTGTGCATTTCCGTAATCTTTGGATTCCAGACATGCCAAAGTTGTTAGAGTAAAGAGACGAAGAAGGCTGGCAACGAACAATAAGAATAGAAAATATAGTTGATATTAATATATAAACTGAAACGAAACAAATGATAATACTCTTATGAGGACACTCATCTAATGAGGCTCTACGACATATTATTCCTTAAACTAAACAAATGATTGAACATTGCTCACAAACCTCAAGGGGCCTACATGTAGGACCTTCAAAAGATTAAAAAGACTAAGGAAATAAATATTACGATAATGATCATAGTGTAATAATTAGAAACTCCACTCCACCACCTCCACCATCCTGTAACCTCTCCTTGTAATAACTCTTCACTACTCCATAATAATCACAATATAATTATTGCAGCACAATGTTCATGTTTGAGAACATGAGGCTGCATGCAAAACCAAACAATTTATCAGAGGAATCATGTACTGAGGCAGGGCCGGCAGTAGTGGAAATGGCATAGGGAAGCCAAGAAGAAAAATTGTGGGTTCAGACCAACAAGGCAACTCTGGATCGAAATGTTGCGGCAAGAAGAACAAGGGGGGTGTGTTTGATAACTTAGGCACTGCCGCAAACACTGTGGTGGCAGTGGGGCAACAGAATTAATCGGAACCAAATTTGTATACCAAACTAGCACTCATGTTGCCCTTAAATTTTAAGGAAGGGCGGAGCGGGAAAAGGCAAAAGCAAAGTAGAGGTTTGGTCAGGCAGCTCGAGCAGATGGGCAGTCGCGGACTCGCGGTTCACTCTGATCCAGAGGAAGGGTGTAGCAGTGCACGACAATGTGAGCAGTTGGCGTCAGGTAGGGGCGGTGTGGAGAGAATGTAGAGAGAGAAGTGTGGAGAGAAATGCAGAAAGCGAAGGGGGATTTAGGGATTTTGAGATAATTGAAGAGAGGTGTGGACAATAGGGTACACTACTCATCCGAAAGTCTAAAAATTGGGTACGTATTAGTTTTATTAAGCTCCCAACTTACTATTAGTTTGACTATCCTCATTCGCTAATTAGGTAAACTAACACTAATTTGAAAGTGATGATCTAAGTATTGTACCCTATTTCTAATCAATTTGAGACGTTTCATTCTTTATTTTTGTTCACACCTTATATCTACACATAAGTATATTATCATTTCTACAGAATATGTTCAAAGAGCTGGTTGTTTTGCAGCAATATACAAATAAGCTCTTACTCCCTCCATCCGCGAAATGTTGTCCAAGTTTGACTTGGCATGGGTTTTAAGAAATGTGAAGAAAAAGTGAGTGGAAAAAGTTAGTGGAATATAGGTCTCATATTTATATATTGGTTTTATAATTGAATGTGAGTGTAATGAGTTAGTTGAAAGTAGGGTCCATTTACCAAAAATAGAAAAAAAACAAAGTGGACAACATTTCACGGACGGACCGAAATGGCAAAACTGGATAATATTTCACGGACGGAGGGAGTAGCAATTATTGTAAATTAGCACAAATGATACAAAATTGGTTTCTCCATATTGTCCACTAGCAGTCAAAACATGAAACATATATCTGCAAAGGATCAAACCTGAAAGTCCACTAGTGTCACGAACAGTGCTGCTTGATGCATCTTGCGGCATCTTTACCTGGTAAGATAGGAACAATGAGGGAAATTATCCAGCCACATATCACTTATTTTTAGATTGGAGACATGGAACCTTGAAAGTAACCATTCTGATCAGGTAGAGTTTCATAGTTCAAGCACTTTACCTCTACTGAGAGAGTCTGCTCTTCATAACTAACTTTGATCTGACCACTGATCCCTTTCTTTTTCAAATGGCCATTGAATCTATCAGATATAATCATTAGATCACAAATCATTGTCCTCCTACAAATAGAGAAAGAAAGATACATCTAATGAGGGGACAAAAATAAAAAAAGAGAAGAGGTCCTACTGCCATGTTAGCTGACGCTTCAAAAGAGTTGCGTTCCTCTGGAATTTGCCCCATCTCACGTTTAGTGCCTTTTCACATGCCTAAAATGAACTTTCATATAAAATTAACATACTTCAAGATGCAAAACAACTATAGACCACTTTTATAGCAAAGAACAAGCGTGAGACATTAAGGATGCTTGAACTCACTTCCAACTTTTCCTTGAAGGCTTTGTAAGTACGCAGTTTTCTTGATATTTTACGCTCTTTTTCTCATGTAACATTCTGAGATCATCAATTGATTCTGGAAATCTGCATTAGAAACTACCATTTCAAACCACAGAAGCACAAATCAACCCAATGTCTACGTATTTCAATATTTTACTTAACTTTGGCCCTCACGCTTAAGTCTTTCAGTCAACCTAGTAAGTTCAGCACTGAGGGTCTCGGGATTGCTTTCCTTAAGGCATCCTAATGCCTCAATCTCACCCTCGGGAATTATAATTGACGCTTTATGACGACTCTCCTGCAATTTCATCATAAACCAAGTGTAGATTTTATTTGAGAACAAACTTACAATTGAGACCTATGAATGCAGTGATTAAGTAATGTCGGTTTAAATGGGTAATAGGGAAATTAAAAAAGGACGATCGCAGGGGAGTAAAATCGGAAACAATTGTGTTAGAACTGATGCGGCAAGGCAAAGCTATTAGAAAAGTAAAAATATATTAGCACTTGAAGAAACTTAAAATATCTACTAAAGACACCACCATATCAACTACAAACACAAAATGTAATCCATCTCTTTCCATAGCACCTGACAGCTGTGCTCAAGCTCCCGATACCCTGCCTCAGCATTTTTTAGGTCAGCAAGGACTTTTGTTTGCATAACTCCTTCATAATGCTTTTTATCCTGAACAAGAATCATATAGGTAAACGTCAAAGAACTTGTAGCAAAAAGAAGGGAAACAGTGAGAATAAGTAAGAAGGCAAAGAAATGGACCTTTTCTGCTTCTTTTAGATCTCTCTCAATCATCATTAATTCATTCTCTGCTTCTGCTAATGCCTCAATTTCTGTCTTTGCCGAATCTACATTATAAATGCTAAAGTAAGGAATAAAGAAACCAATAAGACTCAACATAACTAATTGATACAGAAAGAGGATACCACAAAGATTCTCCAGTGACATTTTAAGTTCATTAGCTTTAGTTCCGGCTTCTTTCACCCTATTATGAACTTTTGCTAGTAAAGCTTTTTTTTTCTTGTATTTCATCTTGCAGTTTCTGCACATAAATTCCAAGTCAGAAAACATGAATAGATAACTATATAAGATGCCCAATATACAGACCAGATCTCTCTAGCTACACTATTTAATTAGCTCTAGAAAGTAGGCCAAGGATTAAGGTGGAATTATTAAAAAGACGCACAGATATCTCTTGACGAATGTCGTCCAGATTAGAATCATCTGCTCCATTAGCTTCTGAGGAAAGCAGTTTCTTCACATCTTTCAGGTCTAATTCTTTTGACCTACAATGCCGCTCCAGATCCATGCGCCTTCTCTGCAAGAATTTAGACCAACTATGAATCAGCATAACGAAGCAACACTTCAGAAAATACAAAAAAATGTACGAACAATTTTAGCATAATTCATAAATTGAATACCATAAGCAATATGACTATATGTATTTATCCTAATTTCATTTACTTTTTTACTTGAATTTCTTTTAAGAATGCCCTGTTATATAGTACTCCCTCTGTCCCAACTAAGTTGAGTCTTATCTACATTATTCCTTTTTTTACTTTACTATATATCCGCTTTAACTATTTATTACTCCCTCTGTCCCATAATAGATGGCACACTTGGGGAATGGCACGGGATTTTAAGAGATGTTGTTTTGTGTGTTAGGTGGAGGGATAAAATAGTATATTTATATTAATGTGAGAGAACTTTTTTCAAAAAAGGAAATATGACATTTTTGTGGGACAAACTAAAAAGGAAAGTGTGACATCTATTATGGTACGGAGGGAGTACGATTTTTTCAAAACGAGTGCAAAAAAGAAGTGACTCAACTTAGTTGGAACAGAGGGAGTATAGTCTTTTATTACAAAACGATCACGTCTTGATTTAATGTGAAGCTTTGTTAAGGTTCTTTTACCAATTGATTCAAACAATATCATTTAGCTGTTATGGCCCGAGGAAGCCTACCTTAAAACATACTCTCTCCGTCTCCCAAAAATTGACAAAGTTGTATAAGGCACGGGTTTTAATGTGCAATTGGTAAAGTAAGAGAGAGATAAGAAAAGGTAAGAGAGAAAGGTAGTGGTAGTGGTGTTAGTGGATTGTGGGGCCCATGTTATTAACAGTTCAAAACTTTTCTTATTTAGACTTCGTCTAATTTGGGGGGCGGCCTAAAATGGAAATACTAGCCTATTTTTTTGGGACGGAGGGAGTATGTTTCAGTGTAGAAGATTAATCTTTAATTTTGTTAGATTACACTAGCAGCTTTGGTAGTTGGACCTACATAATGGCAGTTTAAGTCCGGAAAACTTACAATTGCTTTGGTGTTACATGACATCATGAATTTGCAATTAAGATTTAATGATAAGCAAGAATTATGTACAGGCTTTTAATGTTACAGTTCTATCGCTAATACTGAGACTGCAATTAATGCAATATTTTAGAGACTATTACTGACTCCAAAGTTGGAGGGTATGAGGGGTTACCTTCATATTGCCTAACGTGTTTCGGAGATCCGTTAAGTCTTCCTCCTTGGCACGTTTCTGTCCTCGGCCTTGTTGGGCTTTTAGTTTTGCTTCTGAAGCTTCTCTCTCCAGATATTTAATTTGATCATCAAATGAACCAGAAAGACGGCCAGCCCTAACGTTTTTGTTTGGGGGAAGAATTGTTTGAGCTGAACTACGGTAAAACCTACAAAATTCCTTTAATTTATAATTGACTTCCACCCAAAAATTAAACTTGAAAGTAGAAACCACACTTATGGGGGCACATGGATAGATGGAAAACAGGAACTTAATTTGTAATCAACATAAAGAAAACGCGGTGTTTTCAAGAAGATGAAGCAATTTAATAGGAACATTACTTGTTTATGTAAGAAACTTATATAAATAAGCATTTAGATCAATATACTTGTAATATGAATGCACTTACTTTATCCTTAAGAAGTTAAAAACTCATAAAATAATTAGTCCATCAAAATTCCAACTTACTCTCTTCTTTTGTCGACTTAGTAGGTTACTAATATTAGCTTCACAAGTAGTACATCAAAATTTCAAAAAAATCTGCCAACTTACTCACAATTACTCCCTCCGTCCGCCATTAAATGTCCCATTTTTTCTTTTTCGTCCGTCCGCCAATAAATGTCTCATTTCACTTTTACTAAATTTGGTAAGTGGACCCTACATTTCACTCATTTCACTCACACTTTATTATAAAACCAATATATAAAAGTAGGCCCCACCTTCCACTAACTTTTCTACCCACTTTACTACTACATAAAGTTAAACAATTTCTTAAAACCCGTGCCGGTCAAATATGGGACATTTAATCATGGACGGAGGGAGTATTTCACAGGCTGTACCAAACAGCATAATATCAATACTAAACATCCCATTGATTTTCTATTGAAACAAGATCAATTAAATTTTGCAGCAGAAGATGAATTAGTGTGATGCATTCCTACAAAGAAATGGTATAAAAAAGGCAAGAGAAGACTCTTGTTATTTGGATGTGCAGGGGTTCCAGATTAGCTTACATTTTGTACCCATCCGATGTGTAAACCTCCTTAAGGTTTGGTATCCTCTGATCAAAGGCAACAGTTTTACCAACTTCATAATCTTTGACAAGCACTTGCCTCTCAGCATTACCCTGCAAAAGATGCACATATAATATTAAAAAAGGGGGGTAATAACACCAATACCCTGCTGAAGAAACAAAATATAAACAGGAAGACTCTTGATTAAACATGAAGGGGAAAATCAAATTTAACACTGCATAACCAAACAGCTAAAGCCTTCTCCAAAAAAAAATATGTTTGCAGTAACTCTCTGAATGTATGCAATGTTCCTTTATTTTATATTTTTATAACAAAAGAAAACAATACAAGGAATGAACCATCACTATAGTGCAAAACCTTAAGATAATAGTTTTATTTTAGTTAAAACCAGGGATAGAACAAGAAAATGCTGAAAGCCTACCATATCAATCAAAACATTGAGTACTGTAGAATTGTCTGAATGCAGAACAGACAATGCAGTGGGATGATTAGTCTGAGGCAGCATGTGATTTGGAATGTTGATCCTACCAATAGGCACAGCTAAACTATTAGAGCCAATAGGAACTGCAAATCATTGTCAGAAATTGACTACTGCATAGACATGAACAAGCAACCTCGGTCTGCGAAAATCATGTACGATAATCTGTAAGTGGTTATAGTTAGCTTCCCTTGCACATGCTCTTAAGATACGAGAATCTTTATGATCCGTGACAATGAAAGCATTGAGCAACCTGCCAACTGCAGTTTCAATAGCAATAGCCCACATGTCTCCATGTTCCAATTCCTGCAATAATTTTTCAACAACGTAAAGACCTAAACTACCTCAAAATATTTCAGAAGCCTCACATGCCTGAAAACAACTAAGTGATCCTTTTATCCAAAACAAAAGTGTCTATCCTGTTACACCAGAATCGGGATCTGGGTGAGGGTAGACAGTAATCTCCTTACTAGAAAATTATGTCCTCATCAATGAATTAATAACTAAGTCACATAATGCTCTTGGGTGAAATTTTAACAAGTTAAAAAAAATGACAAACACAGAGAACGGGGAAAGCATTTGATATTGTCATCAAGTCACTGAGAAAAGTCCATTTTGTCATCAGTTAAAGTCCAAAAGTATCTAGATTCTAATCAAAAAACAAGAAGGGATCACTACCTATAACTTACTGAGTCAATCACTGAAACAGTACAGATACTTTATGAAAAAAAAGGAAAAAGGATGGTGGTGAACTGGTGATTACTTTGAGAACAACAGAACTGGTGATTACTTTGACAATGAACAAATGCAACATTATGATACTCATAAAAGATCAAAAAACAGATCCCCTTATGTATGTTCCATGTAGATACACATTTAAGTTAATTGATCAAGAAAAACTCTGGTACACTAGATTTATGGCTTGTTTAAATGGCTCCCAAACTTTGGCTGAAGTTATCTACTTTTCCTTTTCACCAGAATCCAACAACAAACCTTTTCATCCTCCAAAAGCACTAATTGGTTACATTTTCATCAATTATATATGGAGAAACAAAAGCAGAAAATTAAGTATATATTACAAAAACCAACAGTAAACCATGAAGATCCGTTAACAAGCATAAATAGGTAGCATCAATATCATGCGGGATGAAGTATGCCAATGAACTTGTATAATATACCACATGGGCACCTAAGGGACCAATGGGTGGAATACTAAATTTATGCTGATTCCGCTCGATCGCCTGTAAAAGATTGGTTACCCGACCTCCTCCAAATGCAGTAACCTTCAATGAAAAAGAAACTGAGATAAAAAAAAACAAAGTAAACGTAACAGAATATACGAATATCAACAAGATGAGAATCGAGACCTTATTCCTTTGATGCATTTGGATTTCCCGTATCCGTGAGGAAATATCACGATTGCTTTTATCGACATCTTCAATCCGGAGAAGGACATGCTGACTAAATTATTCCATGAACAGTGACTAAGTAGTTAGTGGGCCGAACTATGTATAAAGTCAGTGGTCCAGAAATATCGCCACAAGGTGTGTCCAACCAATCACATATGCAGAAACCACTTCTCTCCTTGATCTTATTTTCCCTCTTTCTGCAATTGTGATCGATTCAACTCACCACGTGGCAATATATGAACATCTCAAACAATTTTACTCCCGAATCATTTTTAACAATTATGAAAAAAATTGGAGTCGGTATCGGTATCGGCATCGTCGGATGCAACCATGTGCCATTGTTAAATTTATTGATACGTTCCTAGGCATCATTAATCGAAAAACATTGTTATAAAATAATAGAATTTTTTGGCCATATATATTTTGAAATATTGAATATATTTCATGGAAACTAATGAAGTACAATTAAACATAGAAAATGAATGAATAAATACAAATTATTTCTATTTTTAGGGCACAGAGGTAGTATATATTTTGTAAAGATAAAATGGGTGTGTGCAAATTAAAGTGATGTGCCCATTAAGAGATAACATAGATTAAAATAACATAATCATATACTCCTTCCGTCACACTCTATGTGGAGCATTTCTTATTCAGCACAGGATTTTATGCAATGTTGTTTTTGTAAGTTAAGTTGAAAGAGAATAAAGTAAGAGACAGAGTGAATGAAGTTTCTATTTTAAAAAATGTGCAATTTAGAATGGGACATCCCAAAAAGAAAATTGTGTCGGTTATAGTGGGACGGAGGGAGTAGTAATTTTTACAATAATTAAAAAAAAACAGAAGATGAATAGGCATGTAAAATAATATAAAGGGATGTTGTCAGCAAGATTCGATATATATACATAGTATAGATAAAAGTGAAACTGTTGGGGGGCAACATCAAATTCGGGGGGGGGGGGGGGGGGGGGGGGTGGGGGGGGGAGGGGGGGGGTGGGGGGGGGGGGGGGGCTAGTGTAGCTTCGTCTATGCCATAAATGAAGATTTTCTTGAAAAGAAACAGGAACTGGAAACATTTAGAAACATGACATGTTGCGAAAGTTCAATTTGTTAAATTTCATGGTGAGAACAAAAAAGGACAATGTAAAGACTAATGACTTCAATTCTTTTGACATTTCCACACATATAGAACATACAACCAGTTCGTGGTATGCAATTCCATTGCATGTCTTTAGCTTGCACTGTCCTGGTGCATGATTTTAAAGATGCACAAGCTGACGCATCATACAGATACCATTACCTGAATGAAAATCTGGTGTATTCATTTTCTAACATAGCTATTCTCTGCTGCATGTTTTCCTCTTCTTCCTTCGATCTGAATGACGATTTCATTTTGATGAAAAAGACCTTTGAATTCTGAAAGTATGAAAGCTAGCACATAGCAGATGAAAGAATTTTAGAATGGAATGCTACCTCTGAGTGTTGACATTAGCTTTATCAACTTCAGCTTGAAGTTCCCTAAGCCTTTCCTCCATCTCATTTTCTTCAGCCTATTGAACCATATCATATTTGCAAGTTATATCTGGTTCAGTTGTATTTTGGTGTAAGATATACTCCCTCCATCCCAAGGTAGTTGGGGCATTTCTTTTGGGCATGAGATTTAAGAAATTGATGTGTTAAAGGTTAAAGTGGAGAGAGTAAAGTAAGAGAGGGAATAAAGTAAGAGAAATGAAGAGAGAATAAAGTATGAGAAAAGATAAAGTTTTTGACATAAAAGGAAACGACGCAGCTAACTTGGGACAACCCAAAAAGGAATACGACTCAACTACATTGGGACGGAGGGAGTACATTTTATGAACAGATTCCTTATGATCCCATATTAATATGCCACATTCAAAACACCAACTCACTCTAAAAACAAGTCTGAGTTCAATGATTTAGTATCCATACTTTTTTATGGGTAAACAATATAAATTTAAAGATTGTACCATAGAGGACTCGAACCTAAGAACTTTGGCGTCAGGCATTATCTCTTAAGTATGTATGTATTTTTTTCTTTGTTTTAGCCATAAATGAATATAAAATTTAAAAGTAGCTTTAGCCATAAGCTATTGGAAAGTAGTGAGGCACTTGCTTTAGAAAGACTAAAGTCCAAAATTGGTTCTTTACATTAGCCCAAATGAACTTTTTGTTCCTTAACATTATGTTTGGTAGCATTTGGTCTGTAACAATATGAATCGGTCAAAAATTGGAGCCGTATAAAATTGACGGTCAAATGCATTTGACCAGTTTGGCCACTTAACCATATACTATTAACTAACCAGTTTAACCTAATAAATTTAATGTCTGAAATCCATTTTTGGTCCCAAATATTTGCTCAAGCTCACTTTTTGGTCCTACACATTATGAATTGGTCCAAAAATTATACTCCTCATAGCAACTGTTTCAGTCCCACAAGAATATGCACCATTTCCTTTTTTGTCCGTCCCACAAGAATATGCACTTTTCTAATTTATAGAAACTATTTTCTCTCTAATGAGGTGGGACCCGTTCTACACAAACCATATTAATTACTTTTTCTCTCTAAACTCTCTTACTTTATACCAATTTGGCATTAAAACATGTGCCGAACCCAAATGCGCATATTTGGGGACGGAGGAAGGGAAAGTAAAAGAAAATATAACTATTTTTGAAAAATTAGATCATGTAGTACAATTCATATAGCTAATTATATCAAAACCATCCGGACTAAAGTCCAAAATTGGTCTCTACAAATGTGCAAAAAAACTTTGGTTCGACCCATTGAGTGTGTTAGCTTCTCATCTTAGATTTTGTTTGGTCCATATGTAAAGGTTTGTCAAAAACTAACTATCAACCACGTGGACCTGATTAATACTGGGGTAAATATAGACCAAAACATAACAGTGTATAGAGACCAATAGGTTTTGAACAAATGTGCGAGACCAACTTGTACTTCCATTTGATTAATTAAAATAATATTTAACCCATAATCAGGCCAAAACATGGTTGAGCGTTTAATTTTTTACAAAACCATTAAATATGGACCAAAACATATTGTTTAGGACCAGAGGCTATTACATAAAATGTATATGACCAAAAAGTTTTTTTGGTAAAATGTACTCTACCGATTTTGGACTTAAACTGCCATTTGTCCATATTTCGAGAAACAGTAGTCTAAAATATAATTCATATAACTAATTAAATAAAAATAATAATTATATTTTCAGAAAAACATTTAGAGAGAAAAATAATTTATTTTCTTGAAAAGAAACTCTTCTTATGTCAAGCTTAAAATTACAAGGAAATAAATATTTTCTCAAAAAAATATATTAGAAAATATAATTCATATAACTTATTATATCAGAGGGTTAAATTAGAAAATACTTAATTTCTAAAAAAATTGTAAAAGAAAATTGTATTGGAACATATAATTAATCATTTGGGGTAATGTAGGAGCACTTTTGAACTCTTAAATTATATTGGCATTGGGAGAAACTGCACTTATGGAGTAATCTGTATTAGATTCCCACGGTAAATAACATCAATGCACATCTCAAGACTCAAAGTAACACCAATGACCTTGGATTAGTTTGTTTCACCTATGTCAGTTTTAAAAGGCCAATTGGTATGTATATCATATCTCAGCAAGTGTGTTACCTGTGTATTTTGCTGATACTGCTCATGCATTTCCTGGATCTGCCTCTCGAGTGATCTGACCTGTTTAACCATATTATCAATTTGCCTATTTATGCGCTCTTGTTCCCCTGTTAGCTCAAGCTGCTCCTTCACAGCCTAAAATAAAATCTTTACATTTCAGGATCTTAGTCACAAAAACAATACTGCTATAGAACTCTACAAGAGTGAGTACACCGATTATGCTGCTGTGTATAGAAGAAAAGAAGCTCAAGCAATTACCAAACTAGATGAGGCAAACAATTTTTCTCAAAGAAACTTGTAAAGGAGAAGATATACACTTCAAGATTTAGTCGAGGCAGACTCTAAAGAACAGTTATTTGGCACAGGCAAAAGAACATTAAAGAGAATGAATGACAAAACTAGAACGTAAGGGAAATGGGAGATCTGAGCAAGAATACATTTTTCATCAGCCTTTGATAATTAAAAGAATCAAGTGTAATACAGAATATCAAATAAATACCATACCATAGAAAGATTTTGCTGTAGATCCTCCTTCAATCTTCTAACTTCAGATGTTCTTTCCATCATATTTGATATTTCATCTTTCTTTGCTGCCAATCGATCATTCAATTTTTCCATCTTGTGCTGCAATAAGCAATGTGGGTATTATCAGTTAGCCAACTCTTTGAATCAAATCTCAGCGGACATCTCAGGTTATTTGGCAAAATAAATTTGGCCAAAAACGAACCCAGCAGGATGGATGCACTAATAGTCACCATTTAGCTAGTCTTATCTTTGGAAACAACCCAATAAGAATTTACTAAGTAATCTGAAGAGTAAGGAGTTTCCACTAAATCGTTTACAACCAAAGCAATCAATGACATCACCAGCAGCTTATTATCACTACTCAGTAGCGGTAAATCAAACATCAACACAGAAGATCTTCCGCAATATGCTTCCAGGTCACTTTGGAGACACAGACAAACAGACAAAGAACACAAAAGATTTTTCCAGGAGATAGAAAAACCACATACATGATTCTGGTCAATCATTGCTTGACAGCTAGGTATCCTTCCTTTTAGCTTTTCAATCAACGTATGTTGCACATCAAGTTTTCTATCAGCATCATATACCCACGACCAAGCTAGTTTCTTTCTTAATAGCTGCACCTGTTGTGACATCTCCATAATTTCCATGTTTTTTATCTTTTCTTGTAATTCATCAAGTTCCTTCTTTGCCGGCCTTAAGGAATCTTCCAAATGACTAATTAGGCCATTTGCATCTTGTAGCTGCTTGTCAATACCGCTTAGTAGGTCATCCACTTGTTGAAGAAGTGTTGCCTTGAAGTAGAACTGTAAAGATGGTGTTACTTGTTTTGTTATAACTAAAACTAGTGATTACATTTATCCAAATTAATGAGATTCAGTTGGCTATGTGGAAGTAGCAAAGTAGTTAATTACAAGTTCACTGTTACCTTGAACTTGTCTTTGTCATTGCCTGAATGCAGAAATTCTCTACTCTTGTCTTGTGTCATGATTGTGCATGGATTCTCTACATCAATCTATATAGCGAAACAGGTCAACCACATTAACAGAAAGATTGTAGTATTATCCATAAAAACTGAAGGCAAAGAGTGGGGAGGGGATATAATAATTAGATTCAGTGTTATTAAAAGCGGAGATGGCGGCGCCGTGGCGGATGCCCGTGGCGGATTTTAGGCTCAACGCCACCGCCACCATGTGATATGGCAGTTTACTCCCTTTTTTGAATGGCGGCCGCCATTTGCGAAGCGCCGTGGCAGGATATGGCTTTCATGGCGGTCGAGATGCCTTTTTTCCTTGTAAAACGACCCCACTTACCCCACTACCCGGCCCACGTGACATGTAACCTAGCCCATTGGCCATTATAAACAGTCTATTTATAGGGTTTATGGGAGTTTCTGGCTTCAATATCATAACCGCTGTTGTCAATCCAAGTTATCGTCTCTCCAGTCTCCACACGCACAAGGCTCCAGATTCTAGATTTTCATTCACGATTCAAGATAGCTGAAAATTTTTATGTACTACTACTTGAACCATCCACAATAGCATCAGACTAGCATAGTCTAGCCAAAAACTCTTCCTGCCACATCATCATGCCCTTCCTTCAGCCTAGCCACTGTCCTAGCCAAGTAACAACCTAGCAATAGGCTAACAATAGCCTAGCCTAATGCCCTAGCCCGACAAATAAATTGACAAATACGATTTAATTCATTTTAATTATTGGTGTTTATCAAATATTAAAAAAATGAAGTGGAATGAGTTGTAAATATAGAGTATAAATAATAAAATAAAAATAAATAAATAAATCGAGTAGCCTATTGCTCGCCGCAAAATAGGCGGCCAGCGATCGGCTAGCAGGTTAGTCCATGCCCAACCTCTCGTCCGCTCCGCGCTCGTCCTTACCGTTAGCCGATTGCAATAGTGGACTAGACGCCCGCCCTAGCCGCTAGAATGTGGCTAGGGCGGGCACTAATCCACTATTGTGGATGCTCAGTTTGTATTAATTCCACTATTTAATTCTCTCTCTTTTCTTATAACTGTTTCTACTCGATACATGGATTAATTCCACTGTATAATTCTCTCTCTTTCCTATAATTATTCTACTCGATGAAAGCGTCTCCATAATTATTGTCTTCCACCATTTAATTTTCTAATTTTCCTATAACTATTCTAATTTTTTTGCATCTTATGTTATGTATTATATTTTATTTATTTGTTAATTTATCGACCGCCATTTACGCCATAATACCGCCATGCCAACTGCAATATCCCTATGGCGGTTTTTTGACCGACCACCATAAGCCGCCATACGCTATTAATAACACTGATTAGATTAGAGAATAATAATTAGATTAGAAAATGAAACTATCCAATAAAAGTATTAAGTCCATTTTAGTTCCCAGAACACACTCATATTTGAGAAGTATGACCTTTTTCGATATTGAACAATATAATAATGAAATATTAAAATGAGAATCATGAGATGCAGTAGCGAAATCCCATCAAAGCACTATGATCATTTACACCAAAAGTGGCTACAAGAAATCCCAAACATGTATGTCCCAAGTAAAGACACTACCTGAAATATTTAAATTGATATTCCACATTAATATGATCATAGGTTCTAAATCTATGTACTAAGAAAAGGAAAGCCATGTTCATTAATAGATTTTGTTGCCACTGTCATGACAAATAAAAGCAACGCAGCACATGACAGCTCAACCCTGTTGACCAACATCTGTTTAAATTTGACATATCTGCTTTCACAGTGCACAAGACATATAAAAAGCTAAGCAAAAGCTACATTCTTGCCAACAAACAGACAATGCTGGTAAAAAAGCTCAGTGGAAAATTACACATGGAATTTTCATATTAACTAGAACAGTCAAAGCATACAACTCTTAGCTGGGACGGAGGGAGTACAGTACTTGAAATTATATAGTTAACTCTTACAATACTTGAAATCTCAAACTGAGTAACATGTGGCTAAAAATATATGGAGTTAGATTTCCAATCCCTCTAACCATTCAGTTCAAGGTTATAAAACTTTATTTTTCTCGGTCTTTTATGGCCAATGCACTAGTCTCAGAGTGGATTGACATCCCTAAGAGTAAAAACAAATCCCGTAATTGTAATAGGCACATAAGTTCTAGCTAGTAGCATTTTCCTCACCTGAATTGATACCGCAGTATCTAAGATAATACGATATCAACACAAAATGATAGTCCAACCATTGGTCTAGTTGAGGACAGCATTGCAGATGACAGAATTAATTCTTGATCTGATCTTTTTCTCTCTCCACTAGTATAATGTGATAATTCTCAAATGGGAAAGATAGTTGAGCACACTAAAGCGTCAAACATTCCATGAAACGCTGCATCATATAAAACTTAACCAACTACTAAAACATATTGACAATATTTGCATTAGTAAACTATTTCCAGAGCCTAAAAGACATTAACACACGAAGCAATGTTATCAATCTCATATGGCGGCTTATGGCGGTTTTCCTAAAAACCGCCACAGGGATATGGCGTATTAGTATGGCGGATATGGCGGTCAAAAATTAAATAAATAAAATAATACTTACATATTTATATATAATTCAAAAATTAAAAATATTAAAAATATTAAAAATAAAACACTTTAAACAATTAATAAAGCATAATATACCACTCTAACCACTGAATGCATTACTTTAAGGACGGAAGATAAGGTGTCAAATGCATTACACACGCAATATTGTCAAATGTCGGATATGGCGGTGCTATGGCAGCGTCATGGTGCTATGGCGTTTCCACCACTGAACGCCCGCCATATCCGCTATTTGATAACACTGACACAAAGAATGGCATACTTTAAGGACGGAAGATAAGGTGTCAATATAATGATATCTCACTAGCAACATGGAATGGAAGGGTGGAACCAGACAGCATAGGAAGATATGTCATATGTGTACACTCAAACATATATTCTTTAAGTTGAGGTGAAGTAAAAGCTATTGAAGTTGTCCATCATAGGCCTGTGGTCACCCTTTCAGTCAAATGTCTATGTCATTTGCTAAGTAACTTAGTGACCCAATAAAGTTTGATCTATAAACATCAAGTGAGAGAGCATCCTGAATCAGCAACAAGGTCAGACACAAGAACTTAGATAAGGGACAGAGAACCAAGTCAATAACATGTCCATATCATTTAACTAAACAAAAGATAGCTTTTCTAGTCATCAATGAAGTAAACAATGTTATCAATCTCGTATGGCGGCTTATGGCGGTTTGCCTAAAAACCGCCACAGGGATATGGCGGATATGGTAGTCAAAAATTAAATAAATAAAATAATACTTATGTATTTATATATAATTCAAAAATTAAAAAATATTAAAAATATAACATCTAAAACACTTTAAACAATTAATAAAGCATAATATACCACTCTAACTACAATGTTTCTTGCATAATGCCCTATTCCTAAATGCAGTACACACGCAATGTTGTCAAATGTCGGATATGGCGGTGTTATGGCAGCGACATGTTGCTATGGCGTTTCCACCACCGAACGCCACGGCGCCGCCATATCCGCTATTTGATAACATTGGAAGTAAAATGAGATAAAGTTTGCAGCAGAATCAATTCATCTTTCATAAGTTTAAAAAATGCATTGAAATGGTTAGTAGTACTGACATTGAAGTATTCTACAATCTCACGGAGATCATCTCTCTTGGAGCCAATTTTTCTACCTGAATAGTGAGCAATCAGGATAGCATACAAATATTTAACATTATAGTTGTCATTATTAACTAAGTAATAAAGAGAGACAAGCATTAGATAGTAATAAAAATAGAAGATAACCAAGATGTCATAAATAAATCCCCACGATTAAATCATTTTCTGGAAAAAGAGCACATAGGAAGGGTGGAACCAGACAAGCATATAGGAAGAAAAATAAATCCCCATGATTGAGGAGAGAGAAAACATTTTCTTGACAAAATTTAATTTCTCGGTTATAGAAATAAACCATCAACCAACCTGCAGATAAGAGAAAACTCAACAGAAAAATTAAAGTATAGGCATTATAGAACATCCCATTTATTCAATTACAAATTGACTTTTATGAGTAAAAATATGCCACAAACGAACTTCAAGAATATCATTATATATTTGAAAATTCTCAAAATGAAAAGTTCAAAGGAAACAACCTCTCACTAAGGGTTTTTCTTACACCAGTTTTCCAAAGGAACAGATGTCATTGTCAATGATCATCAGTAATCCAACTTGGGCAAAAATCTTTTTTACAATGAATTGACAAATGCAGGAACACATCATAGAAAAATCACAGTGTCACCTGAGCAGTGTGAAAAAAAATCAACACAATCAAGTATCAAGAAAGATTTTATTAGTGTAAATTTCAAAGCTAATGTTACAGTGTAATTTTCTTCCTATATAAAAAGTGAATTTTTACTACTCCCTCTGGTCCCCCTTTCTTGTTCCATTTTGCCATTTTCCTCATTCCCCATTAATTGTCCCATTTCAGTCACCTCATTTTTCACTAACACATTCCACTCACAATTATGATAAAAATATGCATGTAAAACAATATTATGGTAATTTTAGCACTAATTCTTTTGTAAGTTGCAGTAAAATGGTGAGAAACTAACTAACTTATTGTTTGATGAGTTCACAAATTCATATTTATTGCTAAGACAAAGCATCAACACATCTGAACAAATGAGCTCACAAATTCATAATCACTTCTACTCGTACATATATTTCTTAATATAGCAGTTTAGGCAGGGATATTGGAAATATTCAACTTTTTCTGGACATGTACCGAAAACAAATGAGATATTAGACCAAGCAAATAAAACCTTGACTGTTTTTTAATGTGATGCTGCCACCAGCAGATTCTGAGATTCTACGCTCCACGGTGATGGTGTCTCCATACAGTTCATGCTTGAAAGCATCTTCACCTTGATTCTTTATCTCAACTTGGACAAGCGCAGAGCTGTATATGGACAAAAATGGATTGAAATAACTTATAAGACATGGTATAACAAGAAACAATTTAGTCAAGCACCATCCATAAATAAATTACGTTAATAACAACTTGCTAGATCCAAATTAGAGACATGATGCTACAGCATGTAATGTATATGATAGGCACACATAATAAACATTATAAAAATGAGATGTAGAAAATCATATGCAGTGGCATCTCATGAATTACGTCAAGTTGGTTATTTTTCATATTTTAGACTTTAGAGTGGTTCAATTTTTAACTCATAAGGGTAGAGAGGAAGAAATCATATTTGAGAAGGAGGCGAGAAATTTTGATTTAGAGACTTAAAATTTCAAATCAAAGAAGTACATACATATAAGACATAAGTCTTCCCCCTAAAGCAAGAGCAAGTAGATAGGGATACATAGGATTCAATAAAACCAGTAATTACCTCCTAGACCATTCGGGCCAATGAGAGAAAATCAGTGCATCATTGTTGATACAACATATTTACATTTGAGTATTTAAAAGCAATTGGTTTCACTACTTGAGTCTCAATTCTCTCTACAACTCAAATTAGTTTTATTTTTTAGTAGTTTACAAACGATATCCACTAAAGTTGCATTCTCTTTGATGAAAGGTATATATTTTCACATTTTTTAACATATTCTATAGAGTGGATCATTTTCCCCAGGCAACCCTTTTCCCCTCCAATTTATGATAATATTAGTGGTGTGTGTGATAAAACTTTCTGACGATAAATCTTCAACCAAAGAGAAGGCACTGTAAGTTTACAACAATGTAAAAACATCTGAAAATGTAAAACATCTTAAAATGCTGATTGCAATTCCTTACCCAAATACTTTCGAGAAAAAAAGGAAAACAAACCTGCAGCCAGTTTTGATAAAATCCTTTAGTGTATTCGCTCGCTGCGTACCACGAGCTCGGCAGCCGAATGCGACACAAAGTGCCGTTAATATTGCGCTCTTTCCACCTGAATGAGTTAACAGGATAAAAATGAAAATAGGAACGAAGATTGAGTGCAATAAGTTGATATACACACAGTGACGGAGATAGAATTAGAGAGAGCGTGCGTGCGTACTCCCATTTTGACCGGTGATGAAGTTAACCAAGTCTCCGAACTCAATGTCGAGATTGCTGTGACACATGAAGTTCTCGAGATGGATCCTAGAGATTATACCGGCTTCCAGGCGTTTCGGCCGGCGAGCGGGGTCGTCAGTGAAGAGAGGAGAGGGCTCCATACAGTGAGAGCGGGGATTAGCAGTCACTAACCGGTAAAGGGATTTCAATTTCAATTTCACTTCTAGAGAAGTGTTGCGGCTTTTTCAATTGTTTTCATACTATTGATAAAATATTTTAAATTTTGTTAATTAGGAGTATTGTTTATTGACATAACTAGTATTATCACTAACACTTTCAAATGAAAATAAATTATAAAGTAAGTAGGACATAAGATTTTTAAATAATAAAGATAAATTTGAGTATTGTTTATTGACAGAACTAGTATTGTCACTAACACTTTCAAATGAAAATAAATTATAAAGTAAGTAGGACATAAGATTTTCAAATAATAAAGATAAATTTTAAGGTAAGTAGATTAAAATAAAAAAAGAGGATAAAATAATATAATGATGTTTATAGTTAAGAATATGTGTTAATTAAAATAAATATTCATAATATTATAAACAAAAATATTATGGAGAAATATCACTCTTCTTCCTCTGTTCTGATCTCTTTTGGCCAACTTATATTTTTTGCAAGCTTAGTAATTAAACTTGCTTTGCCATCATAATTTATGACGTACCGCTTGTGTTCTATTAGGCGTTGATGGATTCTTCTCTTCTCAACTGATTCTTTTCACCTTCCTTTCTGAAAAAGGTAAAATGTCATTCTAAGATAGTACAGTTTATGTGTAACATGAAATTTTTGCGACTTATTTTATTTTTAATTAATGAGGATGTTGAATAAGAATATCTTTTGTGGAAATTGAGTCTCTATGTGTTTGAGTTAATTATGTAAAATTAGTTGTTGTGGGTTATGTGAGTTAATGTGATTAAGCTACCAATGTGTGAATTAAATTAAATGGGATCATGCATAATCATTCTAGCTATTTTATTTGAAATTTTCGGCCCTCCTATTTATTGGAAATAATAATTTATTTCTTGGATTTAATTAATTGCTTTGGGATATTTATCCAAATTAAATCCAAACTAAATTATGCCATCCCTGGAGATTTTCGACTTCTCCTAGTAATTAGGAGAAGGAATTATTTTGTGGATTTAATTGGTATCTTGTTTGTCTTATTCCTTGAATTAAAATCCAATTAAATATTACCATATCTTACCAAATTTGAATCATATTCCTATTTGATTTAAGGATTTAAGGATTTAAGTATTTTTTCCTTGATCTCTCTCATTCCACACGCCTACTTTCATTTTTAATTGTGGGATTTTATTTTATTCCCCCACCAATTTAATTATTTTATTTAAGTGTGGGATTAAACCTAGAGAATAAATAAGCCAAACTCTAACCCTAGCCCCATTATCGCATCAATTATCTTTCCTACCGATTGTTTTTTAACAAGAAAGGTATATTTGAATTCTCTTTCTCTTCATTTCCATTGAACCCATGTTTCTTGACTCCCTCATGCATATAGTGAGTGTATAAATCATAGATCTAAAAATTAATCGGTTGGGATTGATGTTTTGCATGAGAAAGTAGTGGATATGCGTTTATGTATGTGTATGTGTGAGGTTGTGGATGATTCGTTGGTGAATGATATGTGAATAAATGAGAACATGGTTGTGAGATCTTTTTGAAGCATGATTTTGTGTTGGAAGCATGAATATATGTGTTTGGATGACTGATAGATAAACCCTAATTCGAATTTGTGAAGCATAAAAACTGTGATCTTCAAACAGTAGATTCCGACGTGTGTTTGACCAACCAAACGATCTTATTTTCGCAAGAAATTTTAACTGAGTAAAATTTGAGATGTCTTCTCTGCTGTGTATAAATTTCAGCCTCTTTTGACGAAAGATGAATTTTAAATGAATTTTTAAAGTTAACTTCGCCGTTCTGTCAGAATTTGTATTCTCGCCTAGTGAGTTTCGTTTTTGGTTTGACCGACCTAAAGATGTGATTTTGATGTGAAATTTTAACTGGATGATCTTTGATGTGTCTACTATGTTGTGATAAGATTTCAGCCCCAACGGAGGTCGAATGAATTTTTAATGATTTCTACAAAACGACTGCGCAATTCTACCAGATTTCTGTCATGTTAAAATAATACATGTTGTCAAGTTATGAGTGAATAAATGATACATGTATGAATACGAAACGTATCATATGATGTGGCTATGTGTTACACGTTGATGTATGCTTGAGTGTTCGTTTCGTTTAAGATGGTGAACGTTGGGATGAGCAATATAAGAAAACGATGAAAAGAACGATAGGACATGCATGAGTAATGTGTTGATAGAAAACTGATTGTGTTGTATTATGTGGTTATGATGTTGATAATGGTTGTTGTGCGTACGTGGGTACGAAGAGCAAGGATTTCAATAAGTTGTGAATCGTGTTTGTAAGCAATCGAGGTGGGCCTTTCTTTTACTAAACTCTTTTACGTTTCAAAAGTATGATTGTGGAGCTATAAGGGTGGTTTAAAGTGTTATGTCATGTCGTGATTGTTTTGATGTTGAGATTGTTGCCTGATGTCGAGTTTGTTTGAGCTTGCTCCGTTAGGCTATATGGCTATGTTGAGATTGTGCTTGATGCCTAGTTTGTGAGTTTGCTCCATTAGGCTATAGGGCTATGATAAACGAATTCGGGTCTGAGTAGGGCCGCAAACCCTATCAGGCTGTGTACACAGAGGGGATCGTGAGCCGTCCTTGCTAGTCGGCCGGTCTCGTGGGCGAATAGTGTGGCCACACTTTCGTCGCACTATGGTAAGAGGATGTGAATGATTGGTTGTTGAGAAAGTGGGGAGATTGATTTGCATGGCCAGGCTATGAAACTGTTTTTGTGATACTCGATGATATTTCTTTTCTAAAATGTTAAAACTCAAGTTCACTATGGTATGGATGACATAACTTCTATCAAATATTTTGGCGCGTGTCCACTGAGTATATCAAGTACTCAGTCATGCATATGTTTTCCTTTATGTGCAGGTTGAGCGGTGATGTTGCGGCGGATGTTGAGTCGAGCCTTAAGAAATTCCTGATGCGTCGTATCTTCATACATAGGCATCTTAAATACTTGTTTTTTCGCTGCCGTGTTTGAAATTAATTTCTAGAAGTCTTCCGCACTATTTAATACTGTTTTATGACATTAAGTATTTTGAGGCTAAAATCCGTTGCTTAACTTTTCAATAAACTAAAATATTTCTTTTTGAAGTTAATTGGGTTTTCCATATTTGCGTCCCTCTTTTCTTCCCCGCTCCTTAGTCCATCCCCTCGTCACGTTTTCCCCGTCTTCACTATCCTTAGTAAGGGTGGTCGTGACATTATGAGAGTATTTGTTAAAGAGCAAATCAGATACTAAACTGATGAAAATTGAAAGGCGATGAATGTCGTGAATAAGAACATGTTTACTAAACATGTAAAATTGAGAGAGAAACTGAATTAGGTTGAGAAATTTTGTTATTAGGAATTCCTCAGTGCCATATTTATAGGCTGTTAAAACTTCTCTGGAATAGCTTTTGTCTTATTTACTTGTGTATAAAATTGTTCACCATATTTCAATCTTAAGATCAATTTTTTTTTTTGATAGATTTAAAAATTGATATGACCGCCTCTATTATGGAAATTGCCAACTCAATACTGATCTGACCGCATCTCTTAAGACACACTCCCTCTCATTTCTAAGGGATTGACTGTTTTTCACCGTGAGTTTCGGAAAAATGATAATAAATAGTAAAAATATAAAGAAAATAAAGTAGGTAAGAATGCTGATACGATTCTCTTCTATATTATTCTCTTTCTTACTGTACTTTCTCTTCACTTTAACTATTTATTATCATTTTTATAAAACAACGGCAATAACTTGAGCTGGGATGGAAGGAGTATATCTAACTCAATAATTTCCTCTCACTTCCACATAGATCACGAGGCTCGAGATATAAAGTGGGAGAAATAGTTCATTTAATCACTCAGCTTCTTTCTAACAAAGTTGACTTTTTCACTAAGCGGCTTATTACCCCATGAATATTCACGTAATGGTAATATATTATTGCAAAAGCTTACTCTGCAATATGTAGCTAAGAAGTTAATATACGTTTAAGCCATATTTTATCAAATTGGGCGGGAAAATTGAGCCTGAAAAAACTGTGGCTTTATATATTTATAGATTATAGATTATAAATTATAAATAAAAAATGGAGTAATAACATTAATATTTATAAAATTATAAATAAAATAAGAGAGAGGAATAGGGCGGGGAAAAATACTGAAATATATGCCTTATCATATAGACAAAATATCGAAAATACAAAATTTTCGGTATACCGTGATTTTCAGTACGGTATGATACCTTACCGAAAGATTTCGGTATGGTAACGGTATGAATTTTCATATACCATGCTTTACCAATGCATACCGAAATTCCGGTATATATAGTTAATTGAGTAAAGGTCAATTTTGGTCTTAAACATATGACTAAAATACGAATTTGGTCCAAAACATTCACTTTTTGAAAAACAAGTCCATTATCAATGAAAACGTCGACGAAGTAGTCCTTTTTTTACGGTTTTGTCAAAAAACTAACAGTCAATGCTAATTGCACAGGCATGACCGTTAGTTTTTTGACGGAATTGTCAAAAAAAGGACCACTGCGATAAGAATTTCATTTGTTATGGAACTGTTTTTTTAAAAGCGAGTTTTGTACCAAATTCGTATTTTGGTCATATGTTTCGAAAAATAGACCTCTACTCTTAATTAAGGTATATACCGTAAATTATAAATATAACTATATATAAAATATCTTTTTAAATTAGAAAATCAATTGTGAAATATAAAATATATTTAATATACTTTTTAAATTATAAAATATAAATAAAACTCAAATTGTTTATTTTTTATTGATGTTGCAAGTCAGGTATACCGTAAAAGTATGGTATACTGAAAATAAGGTATGGTATTAGTATGGAATTTTGTCATACAGAAAATAAGGTATACCGAGGTAAGGTAAAAGTATGATTTTTTTTCATACCGAATTTACGGTAAGGTATACGATATGGTGATTTCAGTAAGGTAAATCGTACCTACCCACCCCTAGAGAGAGATGAAAGGTAGTGTGAATAGTGTTAGTAGAGGTGCTTCACCTCATTAGTAGTGTAGTATAATGGTATAAGTTGCAAACAAAATGATGTATAGTGAAAGTATGTTGTTTATCTATTCCAAAATTAGAAAGTTTATACTCTCTCCTTCCCACTTAACATGACACACTTTCCTTTTTGGTTTGTCCCAACCAAGATGATACATTTCTATTTTGGTAACTTTCTCTCTCCAATTAATACACTCAACTACTATTTTTTTCTCTTTCCAATTAAATATTCAACTTTCTTCCTCTCCTCATGTAATACTTCCACACCCTCTTTCTCACTCAAATTAACCAGAATAACATGTTCCAATTAAATATTCAACTTTCTTCCTCTCCTAAAATCTCGAGCCCATTAAGAAATGTGTCATCTTAGCTGAGACGGAGAGAGTACTTTTCTGGGACGGAGGGAGTAGATTAAATTATAACATGTTCTCCCTCGCTCCCACAGAGTTTGTTCCGGTTTGACCAGGCACGAGTTTTAAGAAATCATTTGATTTTGTATTAAATGGAGATGTGTACTGGAATAAGGGTCCCACATTGAGGAGATTGAGAGTTGTCTTTAATGTCTATTTTTGGTAAGATTCCAAGTGGGACAAACTTTGTGGGGCGAACGAAAATGGTAAAGTGGGACAAACTTTGTGGGACGGAGGGATTAATAATTATAGTGGGTTAGGAAGGGCGGCATAGCCCACACACGTACGCCCCCGGGTCGCGCACTTGTCTCGCCTCGTCGAGGCCAACAGCCCCAGGCCGCGCATGCCGTGGTCATGGGTGGGGCGGAGGCGTAGCATTGTGCCTTGTGCTGGACGATAAATGATCGGCGCTTGGGACTGGTCATTGGGCTTGGCGCTTTGAATAGTCTTATTATCATGATACTGGTAACTGGTCTTTGGCTATTCTTTGGGTCTGGTCGTTAGACTTGCCGCTTGAGCTTTACCCGAGCTCAGTATATATAATTATTTTAGACCACCTCACCAATCCAAGCTAGCTAGCCACATAGTCAACATGGCGCGGCAAAGCAAACGTGGTTGACACATTGGATGTCCACATTCGTGAACGAACCTGAACGCACAACACGTCCAGATACATCCATCCAGGTTAATCCTCTAGCTCCAACACTGGTGTCTGTCACAACTTGTAACCCCCGGCAGTTATACTCAAGCAATGTTGACATACTTATTATCTTTATTGACTCCAGCCTCCACATGCATTGGACTACACCTATAAGGCTATAAATAGGGTAGTCATCCATGTATTCTAACGTATAACACTAACCAACATTCTCTTCATAAGAGCTCTCTCCCTCTCAATTTTGTTTTTATTTCAAAACTCTTCCCTCGTTATCATTGATAAGTTGTATTCTGGGTCTTTGTTACTGGTCAGTATGTGAGCTTAACGTGCATTATCTGCAAGAAAGTTGCTTAAGTGTGCAGGAAAAAATGTACAAGCCATTAGGAAAGAACCCAGAGATTAAAGTGAGAAGGGACGCCAGAAGGGTGCAATACTGATCAGGATGCATGCCAAAAGGCTCGAGAAGGAGAAGGAATGACTGCTAGGAAACGACCAACTATTTGATGAGGGCAAAAGCGACAATGCACAAGGAGAAACAACCCTAAGTTTGATGGCAAGCTACCCTATAGATAGAAGGTCACTTGGAGAGAGAAGCAACACTCAATTTCAACAACTCACTTTCTTTCTCGGATAACTCTAGTTCTAGCAGCAGTGGAGACTAGCTCTTACACTTCTCGTTCCTCGCTACCAGTCATTATCACTTGATGATTTCGGGGACTTGCCGGAGAAGAGTTCACATCGTTCCAACTTACATCTTTGTAGTAGAAACACCATTCCACCGCCCGAGGGGCAAAACAATCTTTAATCGCTTTCGTAGTTAAATTTTAGTTGTTGTTTCGTTTTGAACCTTTGCTATTTCCAATTGTCTTTTGGATTCTGAAATGTTTCACCTTGATTTGATCTTTATGAAGTTTGACTTACCTTTCGTTTATTTCTTAGCCGTGATGTTTTCGTTCTTGCTTAGATTTGTTAGATCTAGTAGTTTAGAGTAGTTTTAGTACGTTCGAGCATGCTTTCTTGTGTAGTTGTTTAGATCTAGTTTGTTTGCGTAATTTCTTAAGTGTTCAAGTGGTAAATCTGGAGAAAAATACAAATGTTTTAGTCGAGTCAGTTCTGTCACCTTGCATGTCTCGTAGTTAGCGTAATTTAGGATTAACAGTTTTAATCTTTTAATTCAAGTATTAATTTTGATTTCAAATCAGTAGCATAATTCTTGTGAAGTTGTTAATGTAGATCGTGAGTTTGCAGCATTTCTGCGTAGCTTAGTGATGAAGATAACGTCATTTTCTGCTTTTGTGGACCACTTTTACTTTTAGCTCCTTTTACATTTTGTCCTTTATTTTTCTGCACACCCTGCAGACCTGACAATGTGGTCCTGAACCCACCAAATGTTTTTTGCTATTCTGTTTAGCCATTTATAGTAACCTCTACTTTTCACATGTACCAGATCTACTTTATCTCATACCTTTTACTTACTTAGAACCATGCTAAGATTAATCCGTTTACTGATCAGTAGAGTATAGGTCCTTAAAGTTTGCGCACTAGGTAAAACTCAACCTAAAACGTGGTAGCTAACCAACCCTTCCAGAATATCACCACAATTACAACTTGCATCCATCTATCTCCGTGGGATTCGACCCTTACATCCGCTATACTAGCCAGTAAAAGTGGGTAGAGGAAATTATTAATACCGAGGGGTTTTAGATCATTGTGCCAACGACACGACTAGGTTAGGAGTCTCCTCCTGATCAGTTGATTACACCAATGAATCTGACCAAATACGACTTCTCGCACTTTCAATCATCTAGAACACCGAAGCTATCTAGTGGTGCTACTTCAGAGACGAAGTCGTTTTATCTTTTGGGATGACATGCCAAACCGAGAGCATTATCAGAGCGTATCTTGTCTAGCAGAAAGAGGACTCGGCCCGGCTTTCCTTTTATGGTTTATAATTTCATTTGTATTTTAATTCAATTTATTTCCGTGTAACATTTCCATTATTCTTTTGGATTGTATTGTGTTTGGCTAGTGTTCATCTCCATTACTCAGTTTTTCACAACACAAACATGGTATTAGGATTATAGTTATAAATATATAACAAAAAAATCATAAAATGAATTTCCCACACCCTAATCGCCTTACAATCCAGACAGGTTGGCTCGATAGACATTCCTAAACTTTACAAAGGAACAACAAGCAAAGCCCCAACTAGAGCCATTATACTAAAAAACATTGAATTTTCAATAATGTCATTATTAACATTATTATTGATAGAAATTCATAGGTTCCATTCTAAAACCAATTGGTGATAGGAGGAGGGGTCCATTAGACTTATATATTAGTTTCAGTTTTCTCTTGACACCGATGTGGGACACTTATATATTATATTTTTAGTTCCAATTGCCAACACCCTCCCTCAAACCCTTCAAGGTGAACTTGGAGGGGTTGGACTTTTTTCTGATCAATTGGACAACTGGCCCAATTTTTTTCCTGATCGGTTGGACCACTGGCCCAAATTTTAAACCCAGTTATACTGCTGGGTCAGTCATTTTTTTCGGTTTCAGCCCAGATATACTGCTGGGTCAGTCAATTTTAGCCCACAATCGGTGACCCGCTCTGATACCATGATAGAAATTCATGGGTTCCATCCTAAAACCAATTGGTGATAGGAGGAGGGGTCCATGAGACTTATATACTAGTTTAAGTTTTCTCTTGACACCGATGTGGGACAGTTATATATTATATTTTTAGTTTCAATTGCCAACAATTATTTACTATAACTGTATCTAATATTAATTAAGTAAACTAATTTTATAAATATTATTCCCCCGTCCTTAGAAAATAGATTATAATTGAAAGAAAAAGTGATTGGAATAGACCCACCTTATTAGAAAGAAAAAAGTTTCTTTAAAATAAAAAATGATCAATTTTCACTAACATTCTAAAATGACATATGTGATCTATTTTTTAAAAGATTGAGGGAGTATTATTAAAACATCCAAGCTATGAGCCACATAATATCTTTAGATAAATATATGAATGTTTCACTCTTTGTCAACAAAATAATCCTTTGTTACTATGATGGTGTTATAATAGAAGTTCAGGGACGAAGCCACATTAGGGCATGGGGGGCCCATGGGCCCCTCAGCTATTCTAACTATTGATATATATAGGATTATATATATATATATATATATATATATTGCATACATTAATATCAAGTTATCTAGCTTAGATGATTGGTGTGTTGGTCTACCCTCCAGTAGTTCTAGGATCGAACTTGCTCTCCCATTTCATTTTTCCACTGAGTATTGCTGCATCAATTTCTACACTCTAATAACTCTAGGATTGATTCCTTGGCTCTCCCATTTTGTTTTGAAATGCATCCTGTTCTTCTAATATTTTCTGTTTTACTTCTTAATTCCAAATTGTTTTAGTACAAAAAGACATGCATTTTTTCTCCATTTCATCTTAGTTTAGTATAGTTTTTGATAATTATTTAAGAATTGTTTTCTCATCATAAATTATCTTACTCCGAAAAATATGTGATGATTCTTTTATTTGTTTTACTTCCTTATTCCAAGTTGTCTTCGTTCAAAAATCATGCAATTTTCTTCATTTCTATTTAATTATATAGTCAAGTTTAGTACTAGTACTAGTACTTTTTAGTTATTTCAAAATTGTGTTCCTTATCACAAGTGATCTCGCTCCAAAAAAGTATGCGCTTTATCTTGTTATCCATTTTCTATGTCATTTTAATAAGTTTTTCACATAAACACTCACAAAAATATATTCTATTATTATACACACTCTTACTGTGCAAGTTCATTTTACATTGATTCAATTTCTTGTCATATATATTGAATTTTAGTGTGATCTACCGATATCGACGTCATTTTTAACGATAATCATTGTGCACCGACGAGAAAATATCCCACATATGTTAAAATGACTTGAATACCCTACAACTATTAACGGCGATTTGGGCCCCCCAACGTAGAAATCCTGGCTTCGTCACTGAATAGAAGTAATATGCGTAAATTTTGAACTTTTCGATTATATCCGCGACTTTCAAGTTCTCTACAGTAACATTGTTCGTAAATCATACTCCCTCTATTCCATGTTACTCGCACTTTTCATTTTAGATCGTAAATTCAGAATTCATTTTCCAATATAAATAGAACACTTAATTAACTCTAATTTATTAATTAAATACCATAGTTCTTATTTAAAATATAAATTGTGCAAATAGTTTAAGACAAGCTGAAATAAAAAAATGCGACTACCATGGGGCGACAGGATAGATGTAGTATTTTCGATTAACTAAAATCGATACGCATGGAGCCAAATTTGAGTACACACCCTGCGCGGACATCATAAACACATACAAATAAACATTTTTCCGTTTATGTTTTTCATTTGGTGAAATGTGAATTGTGTTACAACTGCAAATTAAATAATACTCCTACAAAGTTAGTTCTGACTAAAGAAGAACGACAAATTAAAAATAGTAAGCATCCCTGTATAAAAATAGTACTAGAAGATATAAACTAATAATGTTAAATTTTCAAATAGAGTAAAGGCCAAAATTGGTCCTGAACATATAGCCATTTTACGATTTTGGTCCTAAACATTATCTTTTGAATTTTTTGGTCCTGCACATATGGACATTTGATCATTTTGGTCCTCCGTCAATATTTCCGTTAAAAACTAACGGTCAACATTATCTTTTGGATTTTTTGGTCCTGCACATATGGACATTTGATCATTTTGGTCCTGCACATATGGAATTTTGATCATTTTGGTCCCCCGTCAACATTTTCGTTAAAAACTAACGGTCAACATTATCTTTTGGATTTTTTGGTCCTGCACATATGGACATTTGATCATTTTGGTCCTGCACATATGGAATTTTGATCATTTTGGTCCTCCGTCAACATTTTCGTTAAAAACTAACGGTCAACGGCCGATTTTTGACTAAAACAATGGGTTGGGTCGGGTCGTGTTTGGGTCGGGTTTGGGTTATACGTTAAGAAAAAAATAATATTTTCTAAAAATCTAAGCATAATATTTTCGTTAAAATCTAAGCATAATATTCTTAAAAAATTAATTAATATTTTTTAATTAATAAAATTAAAGTATAGTATTTTTTAATTAATTTTTTCATGAATTTGAAGAAAATATTATGCTTAGATTTTATTAAAAATAATTTTAAATTATTTAATTTTATTATATAGATTTAATATTAATATACTTTAATTTTATTATTTTGATTAAAAAATGATTATTTTAATTTGGTAATTTTTTATTTTATTGTGTAATATCATGTTTAAATCGTATAATAACATCATGTTTTAGTCGTTATAATATTTTTAATCAACAAAAATAACTAAAAATTAAAGTTTTATAATTTTTTAATTAATAAAAAATAATTATTTTTTTTCTTAACGTGTAACCCAAACCCGACCCAAACACGACCCGACCCAACCCATTGTTTTAGTCAAAAATCGGCCGTTGACCGTTAGTTTTTAACGAAAATGTTGACGGAGGACCAAAATGATCAAAATTCCATATGTGCAGGACCAAAATGATCAAATATCCATATGTGCAGGACCAAAAAATCCAAAAGATAATGTTGACCGTTAGTTTTTAACGAAAATGTTGACGGGGGACCAAAATGATCAAATTTCCATATGTGCAGGACCAAAATGATCAAATGTCCATATGTGCAGGACCAAAAAATCAAAAAGATAATGTTTAAGACCAAAATCGTAAAATGACTATATGTTCAGGACCAATTTTGGCCTTTACTCTTTCAAATATATCAAATTGAGGTGGTATCAAGCATACTGTATTAGTGGGAGTCCTCGAACTCAAAGCCATAGGTCCGAGGCAGTAACGTGCTCTCAACTTTCCAACTATCATGATAGCAGGGGTGTCGAAACGGGTATCCGCGGTACCCGTACCCGTTTGTAGCCCAAATCCTTGTCCCGTTACCCGCCCCGTACCCGACCCGTTTAAAATATATTATTCAGTAAAATATTATATAAAGCCAACGTGATGAATATTATTCAGATTGTGTTACCATATTTAGATATATTGAGTAAAATATACCTATAAAATCAAATGCAAATGCAAACAAATTCAAACTCCAAATCACCATTCAAAAGTCTAAATATGAAATCAAAACCAATTAACCAAGTTCAAGGGTAACCAACAATGCAGCCAAAAGTCTTAACAATCCAAATATCCAAAGTCTAAATATAAAATAAGTAAATAAATGGTTAACTGATCAAGCAATCATCCTTCATTTGGCATGAGCGTCACTCGTGCACTCGTTGGAGCCATGGCTTCAATCTTGGTTAAGACTAAACAAATAAATAAAAATAAATAAGAATTCTACTTCTTATAATATGAAAAGGAAATATAAATTATATAAAAATTAGAATTATACTTACCACCATGATATTCCTTTTCTTGTTCTTCTTCATCAACGTCTTCCTCCTCATTTTTAAAAATTTTAATACAATATTTATATTTAAACGGGTATATAAGCGGGTATTGGGTATACCCGTTCCCCGCAAAACCCTGAAACTCAATACCCGTTCCCGCTTATGTCGGGTAGCGGGTACCCGATACCCGACGGGTAACGGGTCGGGTGTGCGGGTACCCAATACCCGCTACCCGTTTCGACACCCCTAGGTATAGTAAGACTATTCCACCCGCCGCCTAATTAATTAAATAATTAACAAAAAGAATAGTAAAAGAGCCGCGCCACATTAATTCATGCACACTAACAAATCGTCTATACATATTCCTTATAGTTTTAGTTAGCAAATATTTGATGAGTTAAAGATGGATAAATTACAAGAGCGTAGGCATCAGAACGGAAGCACCTCCCCCGGCATACCCCGGAGAAAGAGCTTCAGCGCGGCGCCAATGCCGGGAGCGTCAATCTATCAGAAGAGAGGAGCAAAGACGGAGGAGGGGCCGAGGAGAACCTCTCCTTCTGCATGGGCCTTGTCGCCCGGGAGGTCGCTTTCTTCTCCATCTCCCCCGGCGCCCGAGAAGCGGTGTGAGTAGGGTTTGGAACTACTTCAGGCAGAAGAAGGTTTCACCTTTATTGGAAGAAGAGTACCATCAGTACCGCCTAATGTACAACAGACTGTTGCAGTGGAGATTTGCAAATGCTCGAGCTGAATCTTCCTTGGCTACCGTCAACAGAGCGGCTCAGGTATTTAGTATCGATTGAAAGATTCTCCTTTATTCCCACGTTATTCAAATCTATATTTAATTCACTACTTATTAAATATTCTGCCCTTCCCAACTAAACTGAGTCTATATTCTATTTTGGAATATACCAACAAAGTTGATTCATTCCATTTTTAACATAAAAAACAAAATATTTTTGCACGCTTACCTTACTTTACTACCTACTTAATTTACACCCATTTATCTCTTACTTTTAATTATTCCTCCCTTTTTTTCATTCATTTATTTAACGCAATTTCTTAACTTTTGTTTCCAAAAATTTTACTTCGATAGGGAGTATTAAACTTGTTAAAGTGCATATATATACGTGTGTTTAAAAAATAATTCCAACGTTTGTCATAATAAATAGCTATGAACGTAGAAGGTATCAATATTTTATATTATGATTTATGAGTATATATAAATGACTACCCCAAATAATGAATATTTTGCATATAACGTTCATTATAGGATATAGTCCTTTATAAATATTTCATTGCTCCATAGAGTTATTTTTTGAACACGTATGGAGATTGATCAATGCGGAATTAATTTTAAATGCAGAATGCATAATCAAAACGCAGAAAGTCATTGTTTAATTTGTTTTTAGTTCATTAACATTTTGTGTGCATTATGTTTGACACTCACGAGGTGAATGAACCATATAACACGGAATTTTCTAAAATAAACTAAAAACATAATAATGAATCTCATGTTACCTAATAATGACCTTTGCGCTATAGTTCTGCGTTATGCATTTAAAATTCATATACTCCAAAAATGTCTAATTTTATGAAACAGAGGAAGCATGTTTATTGTGACAATACAACTATATTGCGAATTCTCTACTTGAGCCGAGCATGTGAAAATAATATAGAAAAAGCAATAGGACTATAATTTCCATTGTCGTGATTTAAGTTTTAGGCACACATACAAGGTTTAATATATACTCCACTATATTTTTTAGATGTTTAATCAAAGAAGTACTGAGCAGGGAAAGTTGTTGAATGGGTGGATAAAAATTTGAATGAGAAGAAAGTTGAGAGTAGAGAAAAGGTGTGAAATTGAGAAGCTGAAACAAGGAATAAAATATTGAGGTCGGAAATGGGAATGCTGAATGAATGGTGTCGAATTGAGGGTAGGACTATGGAAGCTGTTGGAAGGGTGGTCAGAAAACTATCCGCCATTTCACTTTGCGTTCCTCTTGTCCAAGACGCACACCTACTTAATTATCTTTGGCTTAACTATTTTTTCTCTAACTTACATTTTTTATTTTATCTAAACTTTGAAATACAATTTATGTAAAAACTTAATTAATAAGGGATATAATCATTTCATAATTATCTCAAATTGATAACTAACAACTATGTCAATAATTATGTTATGAATGTCAACACAAAGGCATTTGTATGCCAATTAAATGTTGTTGACATATGTATGTCTTCAATTGATATGTAAATATAGATGTCAACAAATTACATACACATATTATATTTAGTTGACATAAATATCTTCGTGTTGACATCTGTAATCTTGGTTGTTGACAGGGGCGGAGGGAGGGTGGGGCCAGGGGGGCCCATGGTCCCCCCACTAATTCTTAAAAAACTTAGGGGTATTTTAGTAATTTCACAATAATTATAATTTATAATAAATATAATATTAGAGATAGGTTTCAGAAAAATATATATGAATCGTGCCTCTGAATTTAGCGTATTCATTCTGTCGTTCCAAGTCTGAAATCTGGTAAACTAGAACTAGGTATATTCAAAACTCAAATATAATTCAATTAATTTTTCTACATATGTTGTTTTTTTGTTTGGCTGCAATAATAATTCAAAGGGGGAGAAAGAAGATAGCTTATGTAATTCAATGGCTACGGTGGTTCTGTAGTTGGAATTTTATAACTCCAATTCTTTATTTGATGTGTGTGTTAATAGTTTTGCATACAGAAAATATCAAATATTTTGAACTTAATCAGTGTTGACTATTTTTGTAGGTATATGGATCGTTATTTCAAGAAACTTTCTTCCGTTGATTCTTCATCAGTTGAACCTTCACTTCTTCAACCTCAAGAATTATCGAATGAAGATAAAAGTAAGGTTGATTTAGAGAATCTTCCAAGTGATCCAGGAGAACGACCTGATATAATGAGTTATCCACCAAATTTAATAGAACAAGTTCGCAGAGCTTACTTACTTAAAGGTCCGTGTCAACCACGTAATCATGATTTTCGTCCTACAGTAGATGGAAATCGAAAACGTAAATTTGTCTCACAATGGTTTATTCATTAGTTAAGTTGTCATTGATCTTACCAGTTGCCACTGCATCAGTAGAAAGAGCCTTTTCAGCAATGAAGATCATCAAGATTTCTCTACGTAATAGCATGGGAGACCAACTATTGAATGATTGCTTAGTTCCTTACATCGAAAAGGATGTGTTTGTTAAAGTTACCAATGAAACTATTATGCAGCGGTTTCAGAAGATGAAGAATAGAAGACAAATGTTATGATGTGATTGCATTTGACTTTTACATTTTGAACCTTATAATTTAATTTATGTAATTTTTTTGAAGTTTAATTTTGGACCCCTTTATGAAATCTCTGGCTCCGCCACTGTCTCCAGGTCGCTTCAATGACATTTCTTGATTTAGTCCTCTTCCTGTGCTTATTTCATCACTTGCAATCTCTTTAATAATATTCTCTCTCTGTTTCTTCCGAAGTATATCTCTGCGCTTACAAGAACCTCCAACAGTATTACACAAACGAGAGATAGAATTATAAAAAGATCCGACAATTTTATGTTTTTTAGCAACAGCAACAATCGTGAGCTGTAGCCATTGAATTACATAAGCTATCTTCTTTCTCCCCCTTTGAATTATTATTGCAGCCAAACAAAAAAACAACCTATGTAGAAAAATTAATTGAATTATATTTGAGTTTTGAATATACCTAGTTCTAGTTTACCAGATTTCAGACTTGGAACGACAGAATGAATACGCTAAATTCAGACTTGGATTGGAACGGCAGAATGAATACGCTAAATTAAGAGGCACGATTCATATATATTTTGCTGAAACCTATCTCTAATATTATATTTATTATAAATTATAATTATTGTGAAATTACTAAAATACCCCTAAGTTTTTTAAGAATTAGTGGGGGGACCATGGGCCCCCTGGCCCCACCCTCCCTCCGCCCCTGCCTGGAGATACTCGTTGGAGTTCACATTACGGTACTCTTGTCAACTTGATACATTTATATTCTTCTATTGTTGATGTTCTTGAGTATGTTGGGGAGAATGGTCATGACGATTCAATAAGGGCTGAAGCTGATGATGTGCTAGAAATTATAAATAGTTTTGAGTTTGTCTTTGTGTTACATCTTATGAAGCAAATCTTGGGAATCACACGTGAACTCTCCCAAGTGCTACAAAACAAAGATCAAGACATTGTTAATGCGATGAATCTTGTCAAGGTAGCAAAATCACGTCTACAAATAATGAGGGAAAAAGATTGGGATGTATTGCTTGCTGATGTTTCTAAGTTTTGTAGCAAATATGAACTGGATGTGCTTGACATGGAAGATGAGTTTGTAGCTCGAAAAAAGGAAGACGTAGAGCTGAGAAAATGAAGAATCTCCACTATTATCGAGTTGAGCTCTTTTGTTCTGTTATTGACTTGCAAGCTCAAGAGTTGAATCAACGTTTTGATGAAGTCAACACAGACTTAGTTTTATGCATGTCATGTTTTGATCCTAGGGATTTATTTTCTGCATTTGATTTGGAGAAGTTGCTTCCTCTTGCACGGTATTATCCTTCTGAATTTTCTGAAGTTGCTTTGTCCGAGCTTAAAAGTCAACTTGAGAACTCTATTTTCGATGTGCGCATAGATGAAAAGTTTTCACAAATATCAGGAATCAGTGGTCTTGCTCAAAAGATGGTTTCTACAAGGAAACATGAAGTTTTTCCAATGGTTTATTCATTAGTTAAGTTGTCATTGATCTTACCAGTTGCCACTGCATCAGTAGAAAGAGCCTTTTCAGCAATGAAGATCATCAAGACTTCTCTACGTAATAGCATGGGAGACCAACTGTTGAATGATTGCTTAGTTCCTTACATCGAAAAGGATGTGTTTGTTAAAGTTACCAATGAAACTATTATGCAACGGTTTCAGAAGATGAAGAATAGAAGACAAATGTGATGATGTGATTGCATTTGACTTTTACATTTTGAACCTTATAATTTAATTTATGTAATTTTTTTTGAAGTTTAATTTTGGACCCCCATTATGAAATCTCTGGCTCCGCCACTGCCCGTTGCCAATGTACGTTTTCTTTTCTTTTCTTTTGCTCCATAAATTTATTGCTATTATTTTACATTCTAAACAGCTTATATAAACAATAAAAGAAATTAGAGTATGTAGTTGTTGAAATCCCCGTCTTTGTCTCACGTCAACTTAGTCGTGAACACATTCTCATTTTTTCACATCAACTAGGTACTGACATCCTCTTTGTTTATTACTCCAGAGAATCCTTAATGCTTTGGGCCGGGCCGCAATGAACGAGTCCTGGCCGGGGCGTTGCATTGGAGGAGAGGAAGATGCGGCCTGGGCCGGTCTCGGGGCCGTAGTTGCGGCTTGGGGACTCTCCAGGGGTCCGGCCTGGCCTAGGGTTAATTGGTTCAGGACGGGCCGCAACGCGGTTCTGCCCAGCGTTAATTCGTGTTCGGGTCGGGCCGGCAGCAACTTTTTTTTTAATTCGAAAATTTATCTATAAATGTCACTCCATCCATTTTCATATCTATTCAACTTCATTTCTCTTCCTAAAATTCGAAAAAATGTCTCCTCGTCAAAGATTATTCGATACTCAAATGTCCCGAATGTTAGAAGAGGCGGTACCGACAATCCAAGAAGAAATCAACAACGAAGTTGAACGCTACGAAGCTGTTATTCAAGCTTAGAACGAACAACAAGTCCGGGTACCACTACCCGGATGTATATTCACCGAGACCGTGAACAAGCTGCTTTGCGGCTTTTCACATATTATTTCTCTAGCGATCCGTGATGGAGTGATCAGATGTTCCGTCGCCGGTTCCGGATGCGGAGGCCTTTGTTCCTGTGCATTGTAAACGCAATTGTAGCTAGTGACTTGTATTTCTGCCAAACCATCGATGCTGTGAGCCGGCAAAGTATATCGACTTTGCAGAAATGCACGTATGTCATACGTCAACTCGCTTACGAAACTACAGCAGATATGTTCAATGAGTATCTCCATGTAAGCGAGCATATTGGACGGGATTGCCTAGCTAAATTCTGTCGGGCAGTCATCGAAGCATTCAATGATATATACTTGAGAAAGCCAACGACCGACGACGTTAGGAAGTTGTGGAGCGACGATCCGCTCTCCAGCACCGGGAGTGACTATACTGTCACCGCCCCGCCCGTGCAGGGCCTTCCTCCCGACATCCGCAATGTCATGGTCCGTTCAGCTGCGATGCGCCAAGACGAACTACACACTCGCCTCCAAGCCGATCTAATTGAAGAGATTTGGATACGCACCAATGTTTTCTAGCATTGACGTTATGTTTTAATTTTTTTTTGTATTTTTAAATTTCCATGCTGTAATTTTCAATTTCCGATAGAAGAACAACTTTTCCGTGTTTTAAAATTTCAGTATTTTTTATTTTACTAGTAAAATAGATTGAAGTTGTGAATAGTGTCATTTATTAGTTGTGGCCTGGATTGGGGCCTGCAGAGTTAGAGCAGTTGTGGCCTGAGACTCAAATTTAGGGGAATGATGACGTGGAGGGGACTTGGGACCTGAATCCGGGCCAGGGTTAAGGATGCTCTTATGTTTCTCAAAAATAAAAACTCTTTCTTTTGTGGTTAGTTTCTTATAAATAGAAAATGGACCCTACCATCCACTACTTTTACTCTTCTTCTCTCTTACTACCTATTTTTTTCTCTTCGTCTCTCTTACTTTACCAATTTAGCATTAAAACCCGGGTCGATTCAAAACTTCTTATTTTTAAGAAACAGTGGGAAGGAGTATTAGATAACTCTCCACTCTTGTGAGGCCTTTTTGAGAGCTTACTTCATGTAATCAGAGTACACCAAGATCAATGACGGGTCTCGGACACGCTGTTGATGTGGCCAAGATAATCAATCAATGATCTGCAAAATCGAGCACTTTCCTAATACCACAAGAATATGAAGATAACATTGAGTACGTAGAGTAGTTGGTGGTCGTGGGCCGCTAATGAGGGGTAGTACACCAAGATGTCATCGAAGAAGACGATCATAAATTTGCTCAGTGAAATATGTGGTTCATGGCGGGTTGGAAAGAGGATGATGCATTTGTGAGGCCAAGAAAGGCATGGTGATTAATTCATAGTGGTCGTTATGTGTTCTAAATATTGTTTGGAACACGTCATCGGTGCGCATGCAGATTTGATGATAGCCAGATTGGAGGTCTAATTTGGAAAATACACCATGCTCATCAAATAATCCATCGGTTGTAGGAAACTAGGAATTAGGAAGTGATCATGAACGGTATCCGTGTTTAGGATGTAGAAGCAAAATCAACTTTCTTTTTTCTTACGAGGAGCATAAGCAAAGAAAACATGTTAAAACTTGGGCCAATGAAGCCTTGAGTGAACATTTCACAAACTAGGCGTTCAATATCTGCCTTAGATAACAATATGGCCTGACGTTGATAGTATTTGCATTTGGTATCATGTGAATGCGGTATTCCCAGAGTTGGGATGGCTTTGGCATCTTGGCGGGAAAATCAATCAGCTCTAGCTTTCATAGCATTGTTAGCGACTACCGAATATATCTTGCATAAATTAAGTATGCAAAAATAAGATATATACTAAAAATGTAGAATAAGCTTTTCGTCTGCGACTATGGGATGCAGAATTGATGTGTACTTGACACGTCCCCAAAGATGGCTGTGTCAACGGGTAACGTGGTCTCGACGACAATCGATTCTATCGAAACATCTACGTTGTCGGCATTGTCCATGAAGGCGAGGATTGCGCTTATTCACAAAACACACAAAGACCTTTTCATTGGCATTTTAATCATTTAGCTAAGGAACACGTAAAATAGGTAATGATGTGGCAGGGGCGGGCGAAGATGTGCAATTTTATGGGGATGAGTACGACACGAGGTCGGCTGTCGGGGACTGTTGGGCTGTCAGTGCAGCCCACAACATGTGAGTTGACCCGAATAACCCGCTAAATTTTAGAGGGTTAGAGGTGGTAATTTCTAGTCCGATAAAATTTTAATCTGATTAGCACGCAATCCGAGTAGGGCTGACCCGGTGTGTTGGACCTCGGTGCAAGTATTGTCTATTATTCCTTCTATTTGACACCTTATTCGATACTTACTTGATGCCTTTTTATAATATAAATAACTAAACAAAACAACCTTCAGTTTTATATTAAATATACATACATATTAGATTTTTGTTAATGAAATACTCCATCCGTTACTTTAACTATTTATTATAATTTTTATAAAACAAATGTGCAAAAGTGACCGGGACTCCTAAAGTGGGACGGAGGGAGTAATAGATAAATAAATTAGAAATTAAATTTCAATTAAATATTTTTAATTTCTAAAATATGCTTAAAAAATTCTCTAAAATGCTTAAGTTTTACTTTATCTATTTAAATCCTAAATAGTACTCCCTCGGTCCGCCATTAGGAGTCTCATTTATGAGCGGCACGAGTTTTAAGAAATGTTATGATAAATGGGTAGAAAAAAGTTAGTGGAATAGAGGTCCCACTTGTATATATTAGTTTTAAATGAAATGTGAGTGAAATAAGTTATTGGAAGGTGGGACCCTATTACCATTTATGGTAAAAAGTGAATTGGACTCCTATTCGCGGACAAACTAAAATGAAAAAACGGGACCCCTATTCGCAGTCAGAGGGATTAGTATTTAATCATTTATGAGTTTAAACATGTATCTCATAATTATCATAATTTACATCCTATAAATATGATTAATTTTCATCATTATTTATTATATTGATGACATATTAATTTTTTCGATTGCAGCCTGACTAACTGATAAGGCTCGTTTCATGCATTGTTTTTTGGTAATATTACATGCTTTTTGGGGGAGATAATGCGCAAATTTGAGCTTAAGTGTGCAGATATTTGCTGGGTCAAGAAGATGCTGCAAATTGACGGAGCAGATGTAAAATTAGCAAAAAAATGAGTAAAAAGTATCAAAAATCTGCTAGGTCAAGGAGAATTATCAGGAGAGCTGGTGCGTGAAAAATCTGCCAGACCCAGGAACGCACACAAATCACCCGGGGCGGGGAAAATGGAGCAGAAAAAGTGAAGAAAGGACCAGATTTAAAAGATCCTATTTCAAGGGTAAAAACGTCAAATCATGAAGAGCACACCCTAGGGATTCAAGCTTGAAGCCTCCCTATATAAAGAGACCAACATGAATGAAGAAAGGGAGCGCTTAACGCTATGGTAGTTTAGGTAGGGAGCTCTCGGTAGCGCTTAACGCTACCGTTCTCGTAGTTTAGGTAGGAAACTCTCATAGGCGTTTAACGCCACTGCTCTCTTAGCTTAGTTTAGTTTGGTTGCTGATTTCTTAGCTTAGTTCAATGGTTTCGACGGTGGAATTGACGCCTCCGACGTTGGATCCTTGCTTTCTTTACCGTTTTTGAGACGATGTAGTAAGATCTCGAGTTTCATCGGAGGAATTGACGACTCCGCCTTTGGATCTCGACTTATTTCTGGTTTTATTAAGCTTTGGTGTTTATTTTCATGTTGATGATGCTATTTACTCATGTTTCTTGGATGCTTTTCGCAATTGATGGCTTAGATGTTTAGATCCATGATGTTTACATGATTTCCAGTAGTTTAGAGGTTGAGATATAGTTGTTCTCGTGCTCGATTTCTGAGATCTAATAGTTTAGGTGATGCATGCAAGGTATATCTGTGTTTATTCTACTTTCCGCTTGACCCAGGAGAGTAGATCTGGTAGTTCTAGCTTGAATTTCGTGTTTACGAGAGGTTTTGAAGCATGCTTTGTTTCCATGGTGTTCAATGCTCTGTTTTCACTCTGTTTTTAGCTTAGTTACATGAAGAAGATGAAGTTTGCTGGTAGTTAGGATCAGATCTGCTTTAGTATATTAGTTGCAGCCTTCTTGTCAGTAGCTATTTAGGGAAATCTGTTCTGCTGCTTTTCTTACGATCTGTTGTCTGGCTGTTTTAGGAAACTTATTTGCTTGACCCAGGAAATTCGGTGAATGATCCAAAGTTAAATTCAGTTTCGAATCATGCATGCGTTTATATTTCAAGAAATTTCCATTCTCTGGACCCAGTAGATAGAATAGATTAGATTTATTTTCCCAGGTCTAGTAGTTAAAACTCAACCTTTTTGTTGTGTGACAACAGCCGATCCTTTTTCCGTTTGTGTCGTAGAAACAATCTCGAGTAGGTCCCTAGTCTCTGTGGTTCGACCCCGCTCTTGCCGCTTATACTATGTAATATTTGTTGCATTAGTGGGAAAATTATAAATCTTGTTGAAAGGAGGAACACGTGCACACGACACACGTGCAAAAGTCATCCCTTCACTAACTCACTGGGCTATCCTGAAACCCAAACTTTTAGGGTTAGCATTGAATATTTATAACTCGATAAAAATCACAACCTAGTTTGTCCACACCCGATTAACCTGAAATTCGATTAGGGTTGGTCAGAAACCTGTTGGGATGACTGGATTGACATGCGTCAATGACAATCGTCTCTGCTTAGCACATTGCCCATTCACGGCCCAGGGCAAAAGTTGCCAGTGTTTTGGATTTTCAGATGTTGAAATGTTGTTTAAGTACTACAATAGGCAAATGTGACATTTAAAGACGGAAGAACTGAAAAGAAAACATGGGACACATATTCGCAATGAAAGGATTATTTAGTATTCTCTTTGGTCCCCTATAGATCTCTTATATTTGAATGATGAGAGTTTTAGGAATTGTTGACTTTGTGAAAGAAGATGAGTGAAAAAAGTTGGTAGAATAAGAGTCATAATATTATTTAATTATATCTAGTAAAAATTGTAAGTTAAATAAGTTAGTGGATATGAAGTTCGTTTACTAAAATTAATAACAATGGTATTTATTGGGACTGTCCAAATAAAAAAAATATGAGATACAATATATATATAAGACTGGAGTATTTATGAAAAAGAATACGCACAAATAAAGTAAAATACATAAAATATTTAAAAACTACTGGTAACCATACACCAAACTTGTGAAATTTTTTCACAATTTGTCCAGTTTTAGGCGAATTATTCATATACAGTATGTTCAAGGCTGCACCTTGTTTATTTTTTTAATACATGTCATTTACTCCATAGAATTAGATTAAATTAAACGAAATGTACTGTATAGTCTATGGACAGTCATAAACTCATCGTTTAAAAAAATCAAACATGGTTTTTTTTGTTAAGTTAGAGATCATTTATACTCCTCCTTTTGTTCTAAAATTGATGTCACATTTTCATTTTTATTTTTATTTTATAAAAATGTCATATTTTCTCTCTTCATTTAACATACAAAACAAAATTTCCTAAAATTTTGTATCATCATCCAAGTATGACATTTATTATCGGACGAAGGGTATCATATTATTATAATTATGAATTTATTGAGTTACCTATAGTTAGTTCATAAACTATAATTTTCACTTATAATTCTACAACCGAAAAAACACGTTTCTGCGCAAATTATAAAATAGATTATTAGAAAATGGTGTCTATCTGTATTTTATTCTTCAAGTAGTTAGTTAGCAAACAAAGACTAATTTCAATTGTTAGTCAAATAATGTCTCAATTATATTTGTTTATTTATGTATATTTCCAAGTTGTATTAAGATTGAATTGGTGCAGGCTGAAGAAAGAGGATTGAGGGTCCAACATATGCAATTAATGAAGGAAATGAAGGAAGTGAAACGCAGACATTCGTAAGGGACAACATTTATCCTGAGATACATTAAATATTTTATGAATATTAAGTTTATTATACATCAATTTTTTCTTTAATAAGAATGGGAGTTCCCATTTATGGATTGTAGTGATTCGAACTCAACTTATCTATTGGGATCGAAAAATCTTACTACTAAGTAAATTGCACTTCATTATTAAAATTGGCATTATAATTAACGTACTCGTAATTACAAAATTTTAATTTTTTATCAAATAATAATAGCATTATCTTATTCTGACTAAATTTATATTGTGTAAAAATATTGAATATATGTGTTTATCTAGTGCATTTGACAAGGTGTTTTTGTCATATAGAGACGATCAATTTGACTATGAGGGAGGAATGTTTTACTATATAACAAAATAACAACTATTAGTTATCCTATGCTTTAATTCCAATAAAATTGAGTAAATAATTATTTTCTTCTTTGTATTACATGCTTTATGACACTATCTTCGTCCCTTCATAACTGAGTCACTTCAACATGTTTTAGAGAAATAATACTTGTTCCATTAAATAGTTAAAGTGAATAAAGAGTAAAATAAGAGAGATAATAAGGAAGAGAAGATAGTACTATATTTATAATAATTATTTGTAAATAAAAGAAAACCTTCATATAATTTAGGGTTAGTTGTTTGTAAAATAACAAAGAATAGACCATTCTTGATATATCTCAAGCCTTTCCTAAGATTTAATTGAGCACACGAACTAATTATCGAAGATGTTTTCCCTCGCAAATGTATTTATTTCGGACTTGGGATAAATTATTCATCCTTCGAAAAAAATTCCGGGATTAATTAAATATTCCTCACCATTAAATTTATTCATCGGCCCAAGGATTTAAATTAATCTTGCCCAAGTAAATTTTATTCTCAGCCCAACTAATAATTTAGTAGTTAGCCCAACCTTTTTCCCTCCCATTTAATTTAGGGTCCAAAACCAAAATAAAATGGAACCCAAACTAACAAATCATCACTCTAATATAATAGGCCCAATTCAAAAAATAAGTGAGCCCAAATGAGAGGAACCCACATATCAAATACCCTAAGTCATCTTCTTTCTCCCTTATTCACCAAAAATGCACAGCCTCCTTCCCCTCTCCCTCTCTTCGCCGCCGATCCGCCGCCCTACCAGCGCCGCCGCTCCGGCAGCGTCCCTTTCCTCTCCCTCTCTCTCTCTTCTCTTCCCTCTTCTCTCTCCCTCACGTTGCCGCCGTCCTCTCTTTCTCTCCAGATTCACCGCCGCCGACACTGTGCATGCACAGGCGGCGGCTTCTCCGGCCTCTTCCCAGAGTCCGGCCATATTAGCAGCGGTCTCTCTCTCTTGGTCGGTCTCTCTCTCTCCCCCCCCAATTCGCCGCACCGCCGCCGCCGCTGTGGATCCATTGCGTTGACTTCGCCGCTGCCCGCCGATGGTCGCTGCTGTGCAGTCGCCGTTGCTCGGCGCCGGGAGACGCTGCTGCCGCGCGTCCAGACCCTCTACCATCGCGTCGATCCCCACACCGGCGGCCTCTTCTCGTCGGTAAGCTACTGCTCGCCCCTCCGTCGCACGCCATGTGGGGTCACCGCTGACGTACAACAGCGCCGAGTTCGGTGCCTGTTGTCGCTGCCCGTTGTTGCTGTCCGGTGGCTGCTCGATGGTCCCCGAACAGCTCCGAAACGACACCGCGCAGCCCCGAAACCAACCCGAACCACCCCGCAAGTTAAGTCCCTTTTATAAATTATTTTCTTTCGCAGTGGGTGTTCGTTATTGATTGATAAGAAATTGCTCGAATTAGGTTTGCTTGTTGGTTGAGAGTTTATTCGCATTAATTGTGGGAGATTGGTGTTAAACTTACTATGTATTGGGTAATTTCTGATTTGGGCAGATTCTACTTTCTCTTTAGATATGCATATGGTTGTACGTATGTGAGAAGAAAAAGAAAGGTTTGGGATTTACCTTTTTATGGTGAAAAAAAGTGTTGTTGGATTGTAGGACTTGATCCTACCGTTATCTGCAGCTCTTCACATTCGATTCCTTGTCAATCCTATGTCACGTTGGTGTGTGTGTGTGAAGAGAATTCTGGGATGTTTGATAGTGAAGGGTACTTGAAAGTACAAAGACGTGGGGGGGGGGGTGGGGGTTATATACTTGTTCCTTTGCAAGTTGCTATGCAAGTTGTGGGGAGTTTAAATTTGGGGAAGGTTTAGCATGGGGAAGGTTTTAACTTGGGGGAGGTTTACTGCATAGAATCTCTTCAAAGATTATGTTTGGACTTGGGATAAATCTCGTCCGTCTATTAATTCTACTCATTTCTACTATTGGATTTCGTTTGATTTTTTTCCAATTATATACATGTAGATTTCATTTATAACTAATGTATCTCACTCTCTAACTTTCTTCTTATGTAGAAAAGAAAATCTCTATGTAGGGAACATGGGTGATACCTCGGGCTTCCTTGGAAAATACTACAACCATCGAACTGGTTATTCGGCACTCGCACGTTTCTCCCCAATTGATTTAGATTAGGATTCGATAAATTGGAATCATAAGACTTTTTCGAACTTCCGATGGATATGCCGGACATTTAAAATTTTGATTTTGGGATCTTATTTATTTATTTATTTAAATTTATTATATTCTAATTGGTGAAATGTATTTACGTGCTTTATTCACTTGCCTGACGTCAAAACAAACAACAACGATAATTTATCGTAGCTCGGATTTAATCGCATAAAAGTCACTTATATAGATAATGAAGCTAATAATAATATTTCTAATAATATCTTCTTAGCGGGCTGTTACAGTATCATTCTCACACATAACGTTTATTCACATGCGTACACTTGCCAAAACATCCTCATAATATCATTATCAATTTTATACATCAATCTCACATTCTTTCAACAACTTAGAACATACCTCACTTTCTTTGGTTGAGCGCGATGCTTTGGATATTGAGACTTCGTGACACTTCTAGTCTAAGGTTGACTAATCTAGACTTAAGGTAAAAGAAGACTCTCGGACCAGAGCGAAAGAACGAAGCTCTGATACCACTTTGTCACGACTGCCCTTACTAAGGATAGCGAAGACAGGGAAATCGTGACTATGGGGAAACAATAAAAGACGACATTGATCAACACTCAATTAACTTCCAAAAGAAATATTTTAGTTTATCAAAAAGTTAAGCAGCTGATTAAAGTCTCATGGTAATTGGTATCGCAAAAAAAAAGTGTAAAGTAAAACGAAAGACTTTATTAAAACAATTCAAGACAAGGCAGCGAAAAACAGGTATCTAGGGAGAGTCATAGGATGACGCCCATGTATGAAGACACGACGCTTCCGAATTCCTTAAGGCTCGACTCAACATCCGCCGCAACATCCCGCTCAACCTGCACATTTTAAAAACGAAATGCATGGTTGAGTACTTAATGCACTCAGTGGACTCATGCTGAAAACATTTTATACAAGTTATGTCATCCATACCATAGTGAACTCGAGTTTTACATTTAAAAAGAAATATCATCGAGTATCACAAAAAAAAAACAGTTTCACAGCCTGGCCAGGCAAACAATCTCCCCCACTTTCTCAACAATCCAACAATCACATCATCTTTCCACAGTGCGACGAAAGTGTGGCCACACTATTCACCCACGAGACCGGCCGACTAGCAAGGACGGCACCCGATCCCACCAGTGTACACAGCCTGATAGGGTTTGGCCCTACTCAGACTCGAATTGGTTTCACACATAGCCATATAGCTTAACGGAGTAAACTCAGACGAACTAGGCATCAGGCAACAATCTCAACATCAAAACAATCATGGCATGACATAACACTTTAAACCACCCTTATAGCTCCACAATCATATTTCGAAACATAAAAGAGTTTTAGTAAACAAAGCTCACCTCGCTTGCTTATACCACACAATCACAACTCAAAAGCAACCCTCGTTCCTTGTGCCCACGTACGCACAACAACCCTTGTCAACACCACAACACAATCAACCTTCCATCAATATAATTTATCATTCATGTCCTATCGTTCCTTTCATCGTTTTCTTAAATTACCCATCCCGAACTTTCACCAACATAAGGAAACACACCATAGTATACCTCAACGTATGACACATAACCACTCCATAAGATACGTTCCTTAATCACACATGCATCATGTAATTCCTCCAAATCACACATGCATCATGTAATTCATCCAAACTTGACAACAAGTATTATTTTAACATGGCGGAAATCTGGCAGAACTGCGCAGTTGTTTTGTAAAAATTATTAAAAATCCATCCGACCTCCTTTGGGGCTGAAATGTTGCTACAACATAGTAGACACATCAAGGATCATCCAATTAAAATTTCACATCAAAATCACACCTTTAGGTTGGTCAAATCAAAAACGAAAATCACTGGACGAGAATACAAATTCTGACAAAACTGCGCAGTTAACTTTAAAAATTTGCCTTTCGTCAAAAGAGGCTGAAGTTTATACACAACACAGAAGACATCTCAAATGTTTCTTAGTTAAATTTTCATGCCAAAGTAAGATCGTTTGGTCGGTCAAACATTCGTCGGAACCTACTGTCCGAACACCACAAAAATCATGGTCAACATTCACAAACTAGGGTTTGTCTATCATACATCCACACATTCATATTCATGCTTTCAACACGTATTCATGCTTCAAAAATGACATCACAACCATGGTCTCCTATTTACACATAATATTCACCAATGAATCAACCACAAACTCACATACACACATACATACACGCACATACACACTTTTCTTATGAAATCATTCTTCCCAACCGATTAAATTCTAAGATCTACGATTTCTACACTCATTATATACATGAGGGAATCAAGAAACATGGATTCAATGGTAAAGGTGAGAGATGATTCAAGTATACCTTTCCCTTGCAAAAATAATCGGTAGAAGCGAAAAGTGGCTCGATTCTTCAATGAATCTTGAATCTCCAACTCCAAAATGATGCAAGAACAAGGGATTGGTGAAGAATTTGTGGAGAAGGAGAGAGGGAGAGAAAAATTGTGTGGGAGAAAGGGAGAATGGAGGGGGGCATTTTTTGTGCTAGGGTTAGAGTTTCTCTAGCATTTAATTAATAATTATTCTCACATTAATTAAAATAATTATGGAAGAATAAAATAGAGGTCAATAAATAAATCCACAATTAAAATAAGAAATAGGCGTGTATGAGGGAAGGAGGATTTTCAAAAAGTAGGCATTATTTGGAGAGAAATATATTCACAATTTGGTAAAAATATATTGGGTATTTCATAAATAAGGTAACAAGATAAATTAAAAGAAATCTCCAAGAAAGAAATAAAGGGGGCGTGTATTTTAAGGGAGTAGCAAGGAAAAATTTAAATCCTCCAATAAAATAGGAATAGGATCTGAATTTGGTACTTTCTTTTTGTAGGAAAAGACCTCCACAAAATAGGTAACAAATAAATTAATTCCCCAAGGAAAATCATAGGTACATGGGCGAAAATTTATTGGCCTTAAAGAAGGAAATAGTCAAATCCTAATTAAAATAATTAAATCTACAAAAATAATTCATCCTCCTAATTAATAGGGGATTTTTGAAGATTCCAAGGAAAACGCTAAGGGTCGAAAATCATTTAGAATAAATTAGGGATAATTTGGTTTGAATTTAATTTGGATAAATACCACAAAACAATTTATTATATCCAAGAAAGAAAATAATATTTTCAATACTTTGAAGATGCCGAAAATTCCAAATAATATGGCTAGAACAAAATGCATGATCCCATTTAATTAATTTCCCACATTGGAAAAATATAGTACATTAATCCACATAACTTTCAACAATTAAAACTCACATCGTTAACTCAAACACATAGAAATTAAATTCCATGAATGAAATTCCAAATTCAACTACCACATTAAAGAGAGCAAAAAGTCGCAAAAATTTCGGGGTGGTACATCCTTCCCCTCTTAACAGAAATTTTATCCCGAAATTTGATCGTCTTACATAAACAACTCGGGGTACTTTTCCATCATTCTATCTTTTAACTCCCACGTGGCTTCCTCGGGACCATGGTGTCTCCACAACACCTTCACGGATGTTATTGATTTGTTTCGCATCTCTTGTACCTTTTGATCTAGGATCGCTTCGGGTCTCTCCTCGTAGCTCATGTTGGGGATCAAGACAACCTCTTTTTGACGAATCACATGCTTGGGATCGAACACATACTTGCACAACTGCGACACATGGAACACGTTGTGCACATTCCCAAAACCAGAAGATAACGCCAAGCGGTACGCTACAAGACCTACTTCGTCAACAATCTCGTACGGCCCTACAAAATGCGGTTTCAATTTACCCTTCACGCCAAACCATACGACTCCTCTCGTTGGGGATACTTTCAAGAACACTTTGTCACCAACATCGAATTTGATCTCCATTCGGCGCACGTCGGCATACGACTTCTGTTTATCTTGAGCTTCCTTGATCCTTGCACGGATTTGATGCACAATTTCGGTAATCTCCTTGATAGTTTCGGGTCCTAACATCTTTCTTTCACTAACCTCATCCCAATGGAGTAGGGATCGACACTTCCTGCCATACAAGGCTTCATACGGAGCCATATCGATCGTCACTTGATAGCTATTATTGTAGGAGAATTCAACCAATGGTAGAACAGTCTCCCAACTTTCCCCTCGATCTAGGACAACGGCGCGTAGCATATACTCAAGTGTTTGAATTGTCCTTTCCGACTCTCCGTCCGATTGTGGGTGATAAGCAGGGCTAAAGTTCAATTTCGTGCCTAGCTCCCGTTGCAAACTCATCCAAAACTTTGACGTGAATTTCATATCGCGATCAGATACAGTGGTCCTTGGCACTCCATGTAAACGTACAATCTCACTCACGTAGGGCTTAGCTAACTTGTTCGATCCGTAGGTAATCCTTATTGGTTAGAAGTGCGCGCTATTAGTGAGTCGATCGATAATTACCCAAATCGCAGTGTTTCCCTTTTGTGACTTTGGCAAACCCGTCACGAAATCCATGGCTATATGTTCCCACTTCCATTAGGGAATTTCAAGCGGTTGCAATTTCCCATATGGCCTTTGGTGTAAGGCCTTCACTTGTTGACAAGCTACACATCGTCTCACGAACGATGGTACGTCTCCTTTCATTCCGTTCCACCAAAAGCTTTGCATCAAATCTCGATACATCTTCGTGCTTGCAGGGTGAGGAGTGTATGGGGTGTCGTGTGCTTCACTCAAAATCTCATCTTTCAGTGCCTCGTCGTTCGGTACATATAATCGTCCATCGAACGTCAAAGCATTGTCCACCTCTTCACGAAGATGGTCAAGTTTCTCGGTCCCCACCTTCGCACGTGTTTCTTACAATTTCCCATTACGTCGCTGAGCTTCTATGATCTTGGATCTTAAGTCTGGCTCAAACACTAACGTCGCTATTCTTCCTTTCACTGTCTCCAAGTGCATTCTATCGAATTCACGGATCAACGCTTCCTCTTGAGTTAGGAAAGAAGCCAGTTGAGGTTGGTTCTTCCTACTCAAAGCATCAGCCACTACGTCGCCTTGCCCGGATGATAGTGAATACCACAATCGTAACCCTTCACGATCTCTAGCCAACGTCGCTGTCGCATGTTTAGTTCCTTCAGCTCAAAGTACTTGAGACCCTTGTGATCCGTAAAAATCTCGCATCTCACTCCATAGAGATGGTGTCTCCAAATCTTTAGCGCGTGCACTACTGCTGCTAGCTCCAAATCATGAGTTGGAAAATTAAGTTAATTCGGTCTCAACTGTCGGGAAACCTATGCTATCACTTTCCCATCCTGCATCAACACGCATCCTAGTCCTACTTTTGACGCGTCAGTACAGACGGCGAAGTCCTTGTCAAGTTCTGGTACCGCTAGGACAGGTATTGTAGTCAATTTCTCCTTCAATAGGTGAAAACTTGCCTCCCATCCCGACGTCCAAACCACCTTGATTCCTGGAGGGTCTTGGAAAGGGTCGAAAACACGGATAGAATGCGGATCAAGTTATATGGAATGATAACCGAACCGATTGATTCAGCTAGCAAATGTCGTTGCCACTTAATCAGTGCACTATAGTTCTCGCTCTTTCCTCCTTGCCAAAGTAATTTATAACTCCCAATTTCGCACAACTTTAACAGTAAAGCGGCAAGTTCGGGGTCGATCCCACAGAGAAGTTGGTGTGTCGAGTGTGTGAGTAGTGAACAGGGGATTTTGGCTGCTGCCACGCTTTAACTTGGGAGTTTTAACTGCTGATTTTACTCTAGGCAGAATTTAAACTATTTAACTTGCACAAGGTAAATTTAACTACTTGATCAAGTGAGTTGCAGACGTAACGAAATAGTAAATGCGAGGATGAAAATGAAAGCACTTCAATTAAACTAAAACTTGGAGATTACAGCAAAGCTTGAAATTTAAACTAAGCTAACTACTGGAAATTAAACTAAACTAACACTTCGAAAACTAAGAAAGCGGTAAAAACCGAGAAGAATCTCGGCAGGAGACTTAAGATTACGCTAACAGAAAACAAGTATTCTGCAGCGCTCCCTTCGGTCGCCCTTCTAACTAAGCTATCTAGAGATTTTGACTAAGCTAGAGAACTGAACTAAACTAGAGAGCTAAACTAAGCTAGATAACTAAGCTAAACTAGACAGAAAGTAAAGGAGCGGATGTTTTTCTTGTGGTAACATATCCTCTATTTATAGGCTCGTCTCCGACTCCCAGCTGGATAACGATCTTGACAGGGAATATTCGCTCATGCAGAGAATGAACGACTCATTGATTGCTACGTGCTATTCTTCTAGAATGACGACGTTTTTTTTTGTAACAACTTCGTGACTCAGCTTCGTCCTTGCGTCTCATATTCCAGCACGTGTCCCCTTCTAGAACGTTGTCCTTGGTAACAGAATGGTGCGCCACATCCAGCTCATTCCTCATATGTCCTTCTTCTGGCAGCCAGTGGTCCCCGCCTAACTGCTTGAGTTCTCCCCTTGCTCAACTCCCCCGATTTTTGGCCTTTTTCGCCGATTGTACTTGCTTGATTAGTTTGGCCTTGTTGCCTTGGTCAAGCGGCATTTCTGCACAATTAACACTCATTTTGCACGGTAAACCGATCAAGTAGTATACATTTTGCTCATAAACCATGAAATAGAACTTATCAAACTGCTCACACTTAAAACATACTTGTCCTCAAGTATTAAAAAGAAAAGAAAAGATAAGGCAAATTTCAGGCATGATTTGCTTATTTCAAAAAGGTAAAAAGAAAAACAAACTCAAAACAAAAACATACATATGCATTAGATCGAATAAATTTCCAACAATCATACCCGAGGTAGAAGTCAATCCATTTTCCAGTAGCTTATGTTTCTTCTCTTTCGCGTTGGCTTGATCAAGGTGTCAGCTTGTCAAGATTGCTCAATTTCAAACCACTGTTGGATTCACTCATTTCTCACCAGAGATGTTAGGACTGTTCACTCGGTATTGCCACAAATTTAATATTTAGAATCGGACTACACAAGATAGTTCCTTAAGGTCTTTATTTTGGTCGTAACGGGGCTTAAGGGGTAGTAACGTATTAGGGTAGGGTCCTAGGGGTTCTAAGTTTAAAAAGTTTAAACTGTAAAAGGAATCACATGAGTCAAGGACCAAGGATTTGACTGAACTAGCTGGGTCAATATGGGATAGTTATTTTCCTACTGGATGCTTTACTTGGTCAATTTTTCGACCTTTAGCCTTTTCAAACCTTCGGCTTTCGATTTTTTGGGTCAGGTTACAACCTTTTCCTGACTTGGATGATTTGACTTGACTTGACTTTCTGACTTGATCAACCTTATTACCCTTTTGTTTTGACAATTTTGTTGCTATCCCCTTCTGTTTCCCTTGAAAAACTTCATTTCCTTGACCCTTTTCCCATGTGATATGAAACTTAAATTTTGGTTTTAAGGCTTTAAAGGACGGGTAGAAGTGTTTGGGCTCAACGTGGTTAACTAAGGGGTGCATTGATTAATGAGGCGGGTTCATGGAACGAAGGAAAAAACGGCTCAACTGGCTCAGTTCTAATGCCTTTAGTCATTACTACTTGTGCAATTTTCATCTCAATACTAAAAGTCAGCCTCTCGTAAATCTTTTTCTGTGTAACATAGTAGAAAGTGTTCTACTTTTGGCTTATAACTCACATATAGAGAGGCTTCACAGTTGGTTTAAAAATTAAGCGTTTCCATCATACTTGCGTCATTCAAACTGATCAAGTTTTTGCAATCAAGTTTTTACATGTAAGTGTATTGACTCGTTTTTCTAATTCTTCCAAAAAGTAATCAAATCTTCCATTTATCCAATTTCATGCATATTGCCTATTTATTACTTAACTAAAAATTTTAATTTTTGAAAAATTTTGGGCATGTATGATTCTACTGTAACTAACCCATCCCCCCTCCCCATTGCATATGAACTCGTCCTCGAGGGACTGGATGCAGTGGAAAGAAGGGTTAGGCACAGGCAACGGCACAACAACAAATAAGGTAAACTTCTCACAATTAGACCAGAACTGGGCTAAGTGTGAGATAGTGCCAACAATCAAAACATGCTAAAAAAAACATGGGCATAACAGACAACAATTTCCATAAACTTCTCACACTTAGTTCGTTCATAGGACTAAGTGTGAAAACGGACTCAAAGAAATATAATATTCACAAAGAACTGAGTCAAGGGTGATACTACTGCCTTTTTAGATAGTTGAATCAGGGAGATGTCTCACGGCTTCATTTCACAGGCCTTCCTTATTGCCTTCATGGCGTTTGAATGCCTCGGAGCTCCTCCTCCTTGGCTTTTTATTCTTTTTCTCCTTGGCGCGGAGAAGCATACTGAGAACGTTGGTATCCTCCTCCGAACCTTGGTTGGAATGGTGGCCTTCCTGGGGGAGAAGGGACACTTCCTTCCTCTTTCCTCTTGCCCCCTTGTCTTCTCCATAGTCTTGCTTGCTTCTGTGGTTGCTCTGGTCCTTTGCTTTTCCTCCTCATCCGTTGCTGTCTTGAACCCTCTGCTTCAAGAATCAGCTTGTTCATTGCCTGGCGGCGAGTTCTTCTCGGGATGGAGTCTCCTTCTATGGTCGATGAAAGGTTAAATTCTGTTTCCTTTCGTCGTACAGGGGAATCACTAGGACGAGGCAGCCCTTTTGTTGGTGGTGGCGGAGCAGAGTCCTTAGACCGAAAAATTCCTTGATGGGCTGTATGGGCGGTGTAGACCTCCGTGGGATCAGCGTCGGTGGGGAAACTTCTGAGTATGGAGTCCACGCGCCTGATGTAAACCGGATCTACATATTGGAGTGGACCTATGAATCTGGAAGGTGACGATGGTGTTATGATGGCTGATGGAGAAAATTTAGGATTTCCTGGTTTGGATGGCGACGAGGATCTCTGACTACCACCATTAATACCATCTCCTGAAGAGGAAAAGAGGGCATTGAGTCGAGTGCTCTGCATTTGTGATTGTGGTGTAGGCTCTGAACTTGGGTAGAGTTATAGTAGGAATATGCAAAGGCTCTAAGGGTATTTGATGGAAAGTTGGATTCGAAAGTCTCCCCCCCTTTTTTTTATACTGCAATCCCGACTGTTGAGATTTGTACAGTTGTTTAGCTCTTGTGCGACTCTTCACGTGCAGGCGTACCTTTTAAGAGCGCCAGTTGGCAAAAGCTTCTCTGATACGCTTCTTCCTTCTCTCCAAGACGTCCCTTAATTGCAACAATCGACGCCGCCTGACACCTTCCTAATGACTGCGCACATCCTATCATCACCTGCCCCTATCAACTCAATCACTGTGCCACTAATTAAATTTCAACTTGTACTGATCAAGTGGACAAAATTCCACTAAATCAGCTTCTTTCCTCTACTTTCTGACCTTTATTTTTTTTTTCTGAAAAGAAATGAAAAATTATTTACACTAACAAGGGCTTGACCGGGTTCCCTCGAGATGTCACTTGATCAGATAAGTAGATTTAAGAATTGTTGCTTGATCAAGCAGACTACCCACGAGTACCAGATTAGCCCTTTTACGTGCTTACTGGCGAGAGTTGGGCATATGTGGTGGAATATTTTCCACCACAATTGCCTCTATTCCGTCCTTTACAGGTGACCTGTTTGCAACCAAATAGTTGGTCCTTCCTGCGAACATTGCTTTTTTTCGTGCATGCCATTCCCAGCTTCCTTGTTTGGTTTGATCAGCTCTCTCTTCCTGGCAGCTCCACTGTCTTTCAGACATCGGGTTGATCAGGTACAAGCGTTCTTTAGGGAAAACGAATGGAGTGGCTTCCCCAGAATCTCCTTGCAGCACTTGGCCTAGTTGATCCGCCTTTCCGTTCTCACATTTTTTTCGATCAACTGCTTCCCACTCGAATTCCTATAGAAGGAGTAACCATCTGATCAAATGCGGGTTTGACCCTCCCTTAGCCGATAGGTCTTTGATGGCCGCATGGTTTGTATACACTTTCACTTTGGAACCAAGTAGGTACTGTCTGAACTTCCCAAGTGCAAGGACTACTGATAGCATTTCTTTCTCGGTCACATCATAGTTCCTTTGTGCTCGACTCAATGTTTTTGAAGCGTAGAGGACCACATATCTTCTCCCCTGGATTTCCTGTGTTAATACCGCCCCCACAGCATAGTTGCTAGCCTCGTATATCACCTCAAAAGGGTGATTCCAGAATGGGGCGCGTATTATTGGGGAACCCATCAACTGGTTTTTTAAAAGTGGAGACGCGGCCTTGCAGGCGTTAGAGAATTCAAACTTCGCATCTTTCTGGGGAAACTTCGTCGGGAGTTGGGGTCCCTTTGCGAAATCTTTGAAGAACTCTCCATAAACTCCAACGCACCCCAACACGGCTCTGATTCCCTCCTGGTTGGTGGAGTACGGAAGTTTTGCCACCTGTGTGCGCTTTGCTGTGGCTGTTCGAAGATCTGCCCAGTTTGAATTTCGCTTCTTGGGTATCAGTTTGAGTTGACACTGGAAGAGCAGTTCCTCCTGGCCAATCATGAAATCTTCCCTTCTCAAAGTGGGGTCGGTTATTCCTTTTTTCATAATGGCTGGAGGCCGGTGCAGTTTTGGATTTATCTCCATCAGGTCTGCTGTTTTCCACTTGACTCCTTCTTCACCAGGCCTCAGCTTTTTCCTTGATTGCCCTTTTTGTCCAAGCAGATTTGGTTTGACGTGTTCGTGATACGTCTGGCTGGTCAGGCTCTTGATGGTAACTGGTGACCCAGATAAGGGCAATAATTGCTCTGTAGGTGAGGGATTCTTCCTCAGCTGTATACTTGATGAGGCAGCTTGGTCAAGCGGTTTTGCGATCTGCTCCGATTGAATAATCTCTTTTGACCTGGCTGGTCGTGATGGTTGGCAGAATTCCATAATTGCTCTCTCAATGGCTTGTTCGTCCATTTCTACAGTCATTGTTGTTTCAAACCAGTAAGCTGCTTCTCTCTTAAGTTCTTCGTCAGTAGTGGAATCAACGGGGATTTTCTTCTCCAGATCCTCTTGCTTCAGAGATCTGACAGCTTCTGCCGATTTAATGCTCTCTCTGCCCTGAGGCTTCATCGCAACTTTGTGGATGTCGACCGTGAGTCGTTCTTCGTTAAACTTTAGGTTTATTATCCCGTGGCGGACATCGATGACTGTGCCGGCAGTGGATAGGAATGGTCTTCCCAAAAGAATTCCGACAGACTCTTCCGCCTCTGGCTCCGTCATCTTTATGACAAAAAAATCGGCGAGGTACATAAATTTGTTAACTTTGACGATTTCATTTTCCAGAACTCCCTCAGGGTAAATACAAGACCCATCTGCTAATTGTATTTCCAGGTCTGTTTCAACAAGTGTAGGTTCTCCCAGTTTTTTGTACATAGAATGTGGCATGATGTTGATGGAGGCCCCTAGGTCACACATGGCGCGCCCCATCGGAACGTCTCTGACGGAGATTGGAAGTGTAAACACCCCAGGGTCAGTTCTCTTTAGTGGAAGATCTTTAGGTTCGGCCATCTTTTCTGTTTCGACTATTCTCCCTTTCTTAGCAACTCGTTCTTGAGCGTTAGACTCTTCTGCCTGTACGACTTGATCAAGGGTGCTGGACTCGATACCTCTGTTATGAGTGAGTCTGGACACTGGAGGACTTGCGGATGAAGTTTGCCAAACTGTTTCTGATTTTAGAGAGACTGTATTGACACTCTCTCTCCCAGCAGGTTGCTGCACAGTAGCTAGAAATTGACCTTCGTTGCCTCTCAACTCGCCTAGTGACATGGCAACCTGAGATAGCTGCTTAGTGAGCATATCGAGCGCAACCCTCTGTTCTTTTTGAGCTTCTTGAATCTCTCGCATTGTATCTTGGGACTGATGCGCGATCATCATATCTCCGGGACCTTCATTTTGCTGCTTGTTGTATCTTTGATTAAAACGACCTCCTCCATGGCCTTGCTGATAGTACCCGAAAGGTCCATACTGCTCTGACTGGTTCTGGGGGAAGTAGTTCTGTTGGTTCCCTTGCTGGTTTCCACTTGGATATGGTGGAACATAATTCACCATTTGAGTGCTTGGCTGCCTTCCTTGGTTACCATCCTCTTGGATATGGTGGAATATAATTCACCATTTAAAGCTTTTCCGTCCGAATTGTTTCCAACACGGTTCGCAGATGCCATCCATGCTCTTCTTCATTCTTTGAGTATACCAACACATCGTCGATGAAGACTAACACAAACTTATCGAGATACTCATGGAAAACTCAGTTTATCAAGTCCATGAAAACTGCCAGGGCGTTAGTCAGTCCAAATGGCATCACAACAAATTCATAATGGCCGTAACGAGTGCGAAAAACAGTCTTAGGGACATCCTCTCGTCGGACCTTTAGTAGATGATACCCCGACCGCAAGACCATTTTCGAAAATACGCCCGCTCCTCGAAGTTGGTACTTATTCTTCAAGGTCAACTTGTTGAGCTCACGATAGTCGATGCACATTCTCATCGTTCCATCCCTTTTTGTTTACAAACAACACAGGCACTCCCCATGGTGATACACTAGCTCGGATAAATCCCAAATCTAGCAGTTCTTGCAACTAAATCTTCAATTCAGCCAACTCTTTAGGAGCCATTCGGTACGGTGCTTTCGATGCTAGCTCAGATCCAGATTCCAAGTCGATGGTAAACTCCACTTGTCTGTCGGGCGGCGGTCCAGGAAAAGTTTCAGGGAACACATTGGGAAAAAAATCTCGTACTACTGCCACGTCTTCCACCATCAAATCCTTCTTTTCCTCTCCGTTCAAGTACACAAGATACGTCGGACGCCCTTTTCTTATCTTCTTGGTTGCTTGTAAAGCAGAGATTATGGAGGTTCTTCGGTTCAAAGAGATCCCGTGCAAGATGGTCAGCTCATGTCCACTGGCTTGGAAAGAAATCTGTCTCTCTTTACAGTGAATCGTTGCGTGGTTCTCGGTAAGCCAATCCATTCCCAAAATTTTGTCAAAGAAAGTAACTTATTCCTTATGAGTATCCGAACAGCTCAACTTCATCCTTTCACTAAAGTCTAGTACCAAGAACTTAAAAATTGATCAAACAGTCTTACTTGGATATGAACTTATTTCCAAAATTGTAACAACACTGCTGAAAGTGTCTTAATCGGAAAGGCTGTAGAATTAATCAAGAAAACAACAACATTTCTAGCTCGACTTTTGTTTTGAATCTCACTAACTTGCAACAATAGGTTATGATCATCCCCACTGAGCATGAAGGGACATAAGATAGGTCATGCATGTAGGATGTAATCGAAGTAATTCTCAATTCACATGGTAGGCTACCAAACAAGAAAATTCAGTTGTTTGACCAAATTTGAAAGGTCCATACATCAATGGAAAAGGACTTAAACATGTCGCGGAAAAAATGATCAGTTGCATGAGGATTGAGAAATGTAGGTAGTTGTCACAAAGTAGCACTGATCATGGTTCCACGAAAATCATAATATGGAATAATAAAATCACATCAATGGGTTCATAAGTTTGTGAAAGGCAACCAAAGTCAAAGGAACTTTAAAAAGAATCAAGTGGAATAAATTCGTTAAGGCAATGTACAAAATATAGACCTTAATTTCGTTCAGCAGCTGCTGCGGCTTCTAATGTGTTCTATTCAGCAGCTGCTGCGACTTCTAATGCTGCTCTGTAACGAGTGGTGACAACGCAGGCTTTCTGGACTCTCCAATAAGCGTTAGTCTCTCTGTATAGAAAGGGGTGATTCCAGTGTCCACCGCATTGGTACCTTCTCATCAATAGTGAAAAACGAAATGAGAAAACAAGAAAATAAGATTATGTACACCTACGCACTACGCACAAACATAAAGTAGCACCATGCTTCCCAAGCAACGGCGCAATTTTGGAGGGACTTGGAAAGGGGCGAAAACGCGATTAGAATGCGGATCAAGTTATATGGAATGATAACCGAACCGGTTGGATCAGTTAGCAAATATCGTTGCCACTTAATCACTGCAATCTTGCTCTCGCTCTTTCTTCCTTACCCAAGTAATTTGTAAACTCTCAATTTTGCACAACTTTAACAGTAAAACGGCAAGTTCGGGGTCGATCCCACAGAGAAGTTGGTGTGTCGAGTGTGTGAGTAGTGAACAGGAGGGTTGGCTGCTGCCACGCTTTAACTTGGGAGTTTTTAACTACTGTTTTTACTCTAGGCGGAATTAAACTAGCTAGCTTGATCAACAGAACTTTAACTACTGGGTCAAGTGAATTGCAGGTAACAGCGGAAAAGTAAATGTGAGGATGAAAAAGAAAATAACTTTGATTAAATTAAACTAAGTACAGCGTGAAATTGAAACTAAGCTAACACTTTGGAGACTAAGAAAGCGGTAAAAACTGAGAAGAATCTCAGCGGGAAACTTAAGATAACGCTAATAGAAAACAAGTATTCTGCAGCGCTCCCGTCGGTCGCCCTTTTAACTAAGCTATCTGGAGAACTAAACAAGCTAGAGTGCTAAACTAAACTAGATAACTAAGCTAAGCTAAACTAAGCGGAAAGTAAAAATCAGATTCTCTTTCTTGTGGTGGCACACACTCTATTTATAAGCTTGATTCGGCCTCTAGTTGGATAACGATCTTGACAGGGAATAATCGCTCATGCTGAGAATGAGTGATTCACTGATATCTACGTGCTTTTTTTCTAGAATGACGACGATTTTGAGTAATAGATTTATGACCCAGCTTCGTCCTTGCGTATCATAAGCTAGCACGTGTCCCCTTCTAGAACATCGTACTGGATAACAGAATGATGCGCCATATCCAGCTCATTTCCTCACGTGTTCTTCTTCTAGAAGCCAGGGGTCCCCGCCTAACTGCTTGATTGCTCCCTCTTGATCAACTTCCCCGATTCTTGGCCTTTTATCGCCTTTTGTACTTGCTTGATCAGTTTGGCCTTGCTGCCTTGGTCAAGCGGCATTCGTGCACATTTAACACTTGTTTTGCGCGATAAACCGATCGAGCAGCGTACATTTACCCTCAAACTGATGCATGAAATGAGCCTTATCACGCCCGTATCAAACAACACAACAATAGGTGTATCGAGGAGTTTTCCCATACCTGCCAAATTCCCGTTCTCGTAACTCCCTTGTTCAGTCTTGGGTTGTCTAAAACTCAGCGCTTATGCTCTAGCCTTGGAGGGAAGTCTTGGACGGTGAAGTTGTTGTCGCGGAGGTTGATCACGATTCATCCTTGGTTCCGCCGGTGGTGCCCTAGACTGCGGACGGAATCCTTGGTTGTTCTGCCTTGAACCCATCCCCATGTTCTTGCTCGGACACTCTCTAGAGAAGTGACCATTTCCACCACAGTTGAAGCACTTGGTGGTGTTCTGTATTCTACATTCTCCGAAATAGTGCTTGGACCACACATTGCATTGCGATGGTCTGGGTCGAAAGTCACCCCTCTGGCTAGAGAAATTCTGTCTGCCTCCATACTGTGGTTGGTTTTGGGTGGGCTGGTACTGTAGGAATATTTATATTCCTATATGTGACCTATGTAGATATTGGTTTAATATTAAAGATTAAGTTCAAACATATCAGTTGGATTTTAATATAAAAGACGATACCGTGATGGATCGGTTTCGATTAAAGAATTAGAATCGGGTGTATTGATAACCCTCTTCTCTTGCCTTGCATAGATGGTATAAACATGTGTACATTAAAGTGTATAGAAGATGGAAAGCTGTAGAATAAAGTCTACAGAAAATCTGATGGGTTTTACATGAAAGGGTGTAAGTGAACGGATGCAACCTTTCACAAAAGGTTGCGTATAACTTACATAAACAAATCAGATTTTCAGATTTGAAGGTGATAAGAATCTCTACAGAATTCTATATACAAGAAAGGGAATACAGTAAAGTCATATTATTACAAGATTCTTCTCCATCGAAAGAATCCGAAAAGCAAAGGCTAGAGAGATGAAAAGATCAACCACAGCTTTTAGGGAAAACATCAACTCGTGTAATTCCAGCCTACATCAAATATAAGCTATGTATGGAGGTTGGTAAATCATCTCTTTGATGTGGTATATGTTATGGTTGAATTAATACAAATCTAGAATGTGATTTCGGTATAGAAATCGGTAAAGCATCGAAAGATGGTAACAGTTGGTATCAGAGCCAATCTAGATTTGGTTTATTCACCAATTTAAGTGTTCAAATTGAAATATGAATGTCATTGTTTCATTTTGATGTTATTTGATTCCGTTGCGCATTGGGTGAGTGTTTCATGGAAGGTAGAAACATGAAAATCAAAGGGAGAAATCGAGTACAGATAAAACACCCGACCGGGTGATCAAACACCCGACCGAGCGTTTTCACAAAACACGTTGGTTGATGAAATGCCCGGCCGGGCGGTAACAATTATTCAAAACGCCCGACCGGGTGAACTTTCTGGAGTCCGACAATGCATGGCGTTTGAACGTCCGGGCGGGCATTTAGACGGATTAAAAATGCCCGACTGGGCGAACTCTCTGGTCTCACCGATGCAAACGCCCGATCGGGCGTTTACAAGGTATAAAATCGCCTGACCGGGCGAATTCTTTGGAATTTCTGAGAATGTTTTATTTTAATCCTTTTAATATGCATGTTAATGTTATATGACTTGTTAATCACCAAAGTGGTCTTGCTATATGATATTATGATTATGGAAAAGGATGAAAAGTTATTTATTGATCATGATTAAAGGATGCTATAAACGACATGAAGTTGATTGATCAATAATTTTATTATCTATATACTTGGAGATCACCCAAAGGTGGATCATTGTGTATAAGTTAATAAAAATGAAAAGGGTTAGGTTTGTCTACAGTATCATATGTGGTATGTACACCCAAAGGCAACATGCTTATTTGATATGTGTATGATTTGATTGATCATTAAACTATATTCTAGCATCGATGAAAGCACGTGTGTTTAAGTATTGCCTAAAGGTTGCTTGAATGCATGTTATTTAAAGTTTATTACAGTTATCTGATGTTAAAGCCTCAAAGCACTAATAGAGAGCATGTATAAATGTTGTAGCCTCGTTAAATATGTATGGATGTGCAAACTCTGTCATTAAGTTCAATAGGCAGAATTATGGTAGATGGTCCGAACATATCCAATTTTCACTGGGTATTATGGCACTTGACCATGCCATACTTACGGAAGATGAACCCTTAGTCATTACGGAAGAGAGCTCCGAAACGGAAGAGTCTCGATATGAGACTTGAGAGCGCTCTAATAGGCTAAGTCTGAATCTTATGAGGATGACGATGGCGGAAAATTTTAAGCCATCTATGCCTAAGACAGAGAATGATAGAGAATTCATAGAAACGATAAAGGAGTGTTCTCAATTGGAATTGGCTGACAAGTCAATTGTATAGAGCTTGACGAGTGAGCTCACTACAAGAAAGTTTGACTGGTCCCAGCCAATACATGATCATGTAACATACATGTCAAACTTGACAGCAAGACTCACGACCTTGGAAATGGAAGTTCATGAATAGTTCTTGGTTCAATTCATCATGAACTATCTTCCACTTGAATTTGGTTAGTTCTAGGTGAATTATAACACCATTAAATAAAAATGGGACTTTAAGGGTTTAAAGGCCATGTTAGTTTAAGAGGAAGGGAGATTAAGGAAGATGAATTACCAAGATGTGAATCTGATAGGTCATGAAGGAGCCGGCACCAGTAACGGTAAACCAAGTAAGGACAAACGTAAGGATTCTTCTTTTTCTGAAAGGCCTTGAAAAGAAAATCTAGAAGGAAATGGAGTGTTTCTTCTGTGGAAAAACGCTACACTTCAAGAAGGATTGTCCGAAAAGAAAGGTATGGTTTGATAAGAAAAATAAACATAACAGTTTCATTTACTTTGAATTGAATCTTATTGAAGTGCCTAATAATACTTGGTGGTTAGATTATGGTGTTACTACTCGTGTGTCTTATATTGAATAGGGATTCAATACGATCTAACCTATAAAAGGAAGTGAACAATACTTGTTCATGGGCAACAGGATGAAGGCACAAATTAAAGGCATCGGGACCTAAAAGATTGATCTTAGACACTGGATGTCATATAGATCTTAAGGATTGTCCCTATGTACCGGAATGTGCTAGGAAATCTTGTTTCTGTTAGTAGGTTGGATAAGTATAGGATTTAAAGTTAAGATTGTAAATAGTATATTCTCGTTGTACTGAAATGATTACTTCTATGGAAGTGGTACTTTATTTGATTCACTCTGCAGTTTAAATCTTGATACAAAGCTTTCTGAATCCTTGTTTAATATTGAAAGTAGAGGCATAAAACGTAGTATGTCAAGTGAATTTTGACTTTCTTGTGGCATCAAAGACTAAGAAAGGATAATGAGGTTGGTAAAGAATGAAATTCTTCCTCAAATTGGATTTTAGTGATCTAGATATGTGTATAGATTGCATAAAGGGGAAGTAAACTAAACACATAGTAAAGAAATCAGCCACAAGAAGTTCTCAACTTCTTGAGTTAATTCATACTGATATATGTGGTCCTTTTGATGCACCTTCGTTGGGTGGTAGAAATTATTTTATCACCTTTATTGATGATTTCTCACGGTATGGTTATATATATCTATTGCGTGAAAAGGCTGAATCAGTGAATGTCTTAAAGATATTCATAGATGAAGTGAAAAGACAACTAGATAGAAAAGTAAAAGTTGTGAGATCAGATAGAGGTGGTGAATTCTACGGAAAATTTAATGAGTCTGGACAATGTCCAGGCCCATTTGCAAGGTACCTCGAAAGTAAGGGCATTTGTGCACAGTATAAAATGCCCGGTACTCAGCAACATAATGGTGTAACGGAAAGGTGGAATCGTACTCTTTTGGATATGGTTAGATACATGTTAAGTGGATGTAGTTTACCTCTTTCGTTGTGGATTTATGCTTTAAAGATTGCAACATATATGCTCAATCGGATTCCTAGTAAAACAGTTCCAAAGACTCCTTTTGAACTGTGGACGGGAAGGAAACCGAGCTTAAGACATATACGTATTTGGGGATGCCCTACAGAAGTAAAGTTGCATAACCCACTTGAATAGAAACTGGATTTAAAGATGATCAGTGGATTCTTCATTGGCTATCCAGATAAATCGAAGGGATATACATTCTATTGTCCGAAACATAGTACGAGGATAGTTGAGACGGAAAATGCTAGGTTCATTGAAAACGATGAAACTAGTGGGAGAGGTGAACCTCGTAAAGTGGACTTTAATGAAGTTCAAGGAAACGTTGTTCATCCATATATTGTTGCACCTAAGGTTGTTATTCCTATTGAACAACATGAAGTGCATAACCCACTTGTTGAGATTGAAGATGAACCAGTCATAATTCAAGAACAGAATGATGAACCAATAGAACCTTTAAGGCGATCAGTAAGGGAACGTCGATCGGCCATGTCGGATGACTATGTGGTATATTCTGTTGAAAGTGAATGTGACTTGAGCATTAATAAGGAACCGATCTCATTCCAACGAGCCATGTAAAGTGACAATTCTAAAAATTGGTTAAATACAGCAAAGGATGAGATGAAATCTATGAGCGATAACAATGTTTGGGGCTTAGTAGAATTGCCTCCATGTTTTTAAATCCATTGGTTGTAAATGGATTTTTAAAACAAAACGTGATTCGAAAGGTGACATTGAAAGTTACAAGGCTCGCCTTGTCGCCAAAAAGTTTCACTCAAATGGATGGCATTCACTACAAAGAAACCTTCTCTCCAGTTTCAGAGAAGGATTCTTTAAGAATTGTGTTGGCTTTGGTGTCTCATTATGATTTAGAGCTCCATCAAATGGATGTAAAGACTGTCTTCCTAAATGGAGTACTTGAAGAGGAGGTATACATGAAACAACCCAAAGGATTTATGATAGAAGGACAAGAAGAGTTAGTATGTAAGTTGAAAGTCAATATATGGACTCAAACAAGCTTCTAGACAATGGTATATAAAGTTCAATGATACCATTGTGTCATATGGTTTTGTAGGAATCATCGTTGATTGATGTATCTATATTAAAACCAGTGGGAGCAAGTTTATTATATTAGTCCTATATATTGATGACATTTTGCTAGCCGCGAATGACATGAGATTATTACATGATGTAAAGAAATATCTCTCTTCAAACTTTGAAATGAAGGATATGGGTGAGGCATCTTATGTGATCAGGATAGAAATATTCCACGATAGATCACAAGGATTGTTAAGTTTGTCTCAAAAAAGATATATCAATAAGGTCTTAGAGAGATATAGAATGGATAAATGCTCCGAAGGGATAGCTCCAATTCAGAAGGGAGAAATGTTCAGTAAAGTAAAATGTCCGAAAATGAATTGGAGCATAAGGAAATGGAAAAGATTCCCTATGCATTAGTTGTTGGGAGTTCGAACTATGTTCAAACATGTACTCAACCAGATATCACCCTCGCAGTTGGTATGTTGGGTCGATATCAAAGTAATCCCGGAATGGACCACTGGAAGGCTGCAAAGAAAGTGCTCAAGTACTTGCAAGGCACATAGAGCACATGTTTATGTAAAGATGATCCGATGACTTAAATGTCATTGGATATTCAGATTCAGATTATGCCTGATGCGTCAATGGTAGAAATTGATGATTGGCTATTTGTTCCTTTAATTAGTGGGAGCAATATCATGGAAAATGGAAAATAGTTTGTCATTGCTATTTCCATTATGAAAGTTGAATTTTGGTTCGCTTTGAGGCCAAAGTTCATGAAAAGTAATAGCGAAACATAAATCTTGAGACTTGGGATTGTTAACATTATGGCCAAGTCACTAAGATTTTGTTGTGATGATTTCGCAGAAATCTTCTTCATAAAGAAATATAGGTACATAAAAGCTGATACACACATGCAGTGTGAGTACTTATTTGTAAAGGAATAAGTACAGAAACATAAAGTGTCTTTTGAGCAGAATAGAACAATATAATAAGAACGTTTACATTAAATGAAAGATTACTGAAAGAGCGCAGGTTCGCAGGAGTCGTTCAAGCAAGGATATATCCTACTGTTCAGGATAAGAACCTCAGCTAACCTAGAACCTGGTTTCAAAGAATCCTCAACCCACTTCTACTGATCAGTATAGTGGTGGCGAGGGTCGAATCCCACAGAGATGGTGCGTTAAGATTATTGGAGTGATATTCTGGATGGGTTGGTTAGCTACCACGCTTCGGGTTGAGACTTTATCTGGACTGGAATTTAAAAAGGTATCTACTGACTAGGAGGTGGGAGAGGTGTTGGACAGACAGTTGTGTACGTGGAAAGTGGGGAACATGGTTTCAGGAGGTATATGGAAAGTACTAGTTTACTATAAAAGGCTAAATAGAATATCAGAGAAAAGAGGTGGTAGTTGGGTGGCTGGGCTGTCAGATCTGTATGGTACATGCAGAAAAGTAAAGGACAAAAAACGAAAAGTAACTAAAAAGCAAAGTGGTCCCCAACATTGGATATGGACATCGTCTTCTCTAACAAACACAAACTAAAATCAGAATATCAAGCAGATTCAGCACCATTAAAACACAGATTAACAACTCAAGAAACAGATCTGCAATTAAAATCTCAAATCAAAAGATCAAACACAGAAACTGTAATTACGCCGACTGGTCAACATGCAAGTTGGCAGAAATCACGTAAACAGGGTTTCCACACTTAACCATTTCAGAACCGAAATCTAAAAGTTAACTAGACTATTAAAGTCAGATCTACCAATCGGGAATGAAACATGCTTGTATCACTTGAAAATTACTAATGCAGCTGAATCTAAGTTATCTAGGCAGGAAAGAAAGGAATCGGTACGACAAACTGAACAGAAATCAACTTCATAGAACTAAACATGTTCGGGTCTTCAACGAGTACTTCAAAGAACCGAAAATCAAACGCAACAAAGATCCAACGGAACAAAAAGCAAGTAAATTTAACTACGAAAGCGTAATAAAAGTGTTTTGCAACTCCGGGCGGTGGAACTTCTGAACTAAGATCTTGCTGGCTGGAATGAGGACGAGTGGAACTCCGGGAGCTTCTGGATCTCAAGTGATCATGGCTGTGGCGCGGAACGAGAAATGCGAAAGACAATGCTGAAGGGGTGATCTGCCGAAGAGATTGCTAACTAAGCTTAGGAGTCTTCTAACTACTCGATGATGATCTTCTCTCCCCAAGTGGCTTCTTTATATAGGGAGGCCTCCCTTGACTTTTAGGGTAGACTTCAGGCGATAAAATGACTCTTTTGCCCCCTTGCTGGCGGCTGATCCTCCCAGCTATCCTTCTTCTCCATCTCGAGCCTTTTGGCATGCATACTGGTCAGGATAGCGACATCCTGATGCCCTTTTTCACTTGAATCATTCCGAAACTCCCCCGCTGGCTAGAACGCTTAACCTGCACACTTTGACAACTATTTTTGCAGATATATTTCACTTATGCGCATCATACTGACCAGTAACCTAGGCCTAGAATATGACTTATCAATCTGCTCACACTTACCACATGCTTGTCCTCAAGTGTGAAGAACAAACCCAAAGAAATAAGTCGAATTCTAGCCTGGTTACTCCCCTGACCTACACAAACCTAGACTAGACTCTAACTATGACGCAAGGACAAAACACACCTAGATCGGGCTATATTTTCAACCATCCCTTACCTCGGGATCGGGTGCAATCCGGCCTAAGACAGCCTTGAACTTCTGCTACCCCTCTTTTCCTTCCTGGTCAGTACATCCGCTTGTCAAGATCGCCCATACTCTCGCCCAAACACTAGGTTCACTCAGTCACTCATACCTTACCAGGAATGTTAGGACTGTTCTCTCTAATTGCTGGACCACAAAATGCTTCGGACTTAGATCTCACGTGCAGCGACTGAAAGACTTAAAGGCTTGTAATGGGGCCATTGGCTTGTAGTGTTTTGGGGTGGATGTTCCTAAGGCTCTAAGGTTCAAATCTTCTTATTTGTTGATGTGGGGGAACTGTGTGCATTAGGCTTCTGATTAGTTGCTTTTTAGCTGGCACTTTTGGCTTGGGTCTCCAACTGGTCAGTATCATCTTGTGGCTTCGCCACCCTTATTCCTTCTTCATTTTTTTGTGGTCAAACCTTTCTGACCATTCTCTTCATTTTCGCCTGCTCTTTCTATTTTTTTTCTTTTTCTTTGTGGCTTCGTCACCCTTATATCTTCTTCTTTTTGGACCTGGTGTGACTCCCTGGTCGATTTTCTTCTAAGTTTTTTGTCCAGCTGGTTTCTGCCTTTTTGTACAGCTTTCTGGCCAGTAAGTTTCATTCGCCTCATACCTTGCACGCACAGTCCCAGGGGCTAGGGGTGTTTATCTGGATACAAAAGGTTAAGAAAAAGGGTTCTAAAGGTGGTTTTTTTTTTGTGGGGGGGGGGGTTTCCTACTGCCTTTAGTGTTTGCTACCCGTGGTCACTTCACCCTATGCAATTTGTGGCAGCCACTCTTTTCTTTTCAATATGTGTGGAAAGTGGTTCCACTTAAAGCTATAGCTCACATATTAAGAGGGCTTTTGTGTTTGGCTCTGAGTAGGGCTTTTCTCTCATACTCACATCATCTATCCTGACCAGGAGGTACTAGGGAGGGTGGTTTTGGTTTTCCAGCATGTCTTATCTCCCTCAATTCCCTTCACTGTCGGCTCGAATTAGTTGAGTTTTAAGCCCAATCACACTAAGAACAATAAAAAAAAAACTAGACCTAAAAAGACATCAGCACAAACACCGATCACAAATACACATACATCATACTGACCATTGCATCCCCCCTCCCACTTCACAAGTGTCTGCCCTCAGATAGGGCTGTGAAGTGGAAAAAGGTAATGGTCAATTTGGTGGACACACAGACAAACAACAAAACTCCATACTAAAAACGAAACTTCTCACACTTAGACTATAGAATAGGCTAAGTGGGAGAGTTTAAAAACCTAAACAGAAACTAACAACACAAACCCATATATACACACTTCTCACACTTAGGCTATGCAATGGACTAAGTGCGATTCAACATGCAAACGAAAACACACGAAGAAAAACATAAAAAAAGAAAAAGAAAAAGAAATAAGCATGCTCAAACGATATAACCCATTACTTCTCACACTTAGACTATAGAATAGGCTAAGTGTTATGAAGTGGGGTCTGCGCACAAACACAAATTAACTACCTAAACAAATATTAAAACAAACAAATATAAAAACATAAAACAGAAAACTAAAAAGAAAACTAACTTGTTAGTACGGGGGAGGTCTAGCGATGTCTCCTGCTCCTTCGTGGAGCAGGTGGTGCAGGTTGTTCCTCCAGTTGTTCCTCTTCCGTTCCAGCTTGGTCCTCATCCTCATTCGCCGGCTCTTCGGCTGCTGCCGGCACCTCGGCGTCCTCTTCCTCTGTCTCAGGTGGGTGTGTTTCATCATCCTGGCCTCCATGGCCGCTTGGTCCAGTAGCTTGTTCTTTCCGCTGGTGGGTCACCTCCTCTAATATGTTATCGATCATGGATAACATCATATTCATCTCTGTCTGCATCTTCTGGTTCTCTTCACCCAAGTTGGTCACTATCACCTCCATCGATGCATCCCTCTGAGCCAGCGTCCGCTGCTCTGCAGACCCTTTCAACATCCGTTCCACAACTGATGTCAATCTGACCATCTCCGCCTTCAGCTGCTGATTCTCTTCTGTCATCTCAGTAACAGTCCTCTCCAATATAGCAACTCTCCCTCCAACTGTGGCTTCCTCGCCCATTGCATAAATTAGTGTTTGGAGACGACGGAGATGAAAGAGAATTTTTTTTTGAGAGAGAGTAATTGCAAAATGAGGGTTTGTGAGGGGAAAAAGGTGAGCCGGTATGGTTATGTGGGAGAGAGATTGTAGTTGCAGGTGGTTGCAACCGGTTATTAGGGGTAGCCGGTCGCAACGCTTCAGATGGGAGTCGGTTGAGGTTGCTGGCCTCTCATTGGTCAGCGTGTCCTTTCTCTCTGCTCACGCGCCATTTTTTTCCTGCTGCCAACCTGCAAAAGCTGCACAAGCCTTAATTCAAAATTCCCACTTAATGAATTCCCCCTAAATTTTCCCAAACTAGAAAAGAAAACGAAAAGCGGGCTTATAAATTAAAAAGGGAGTTTCACTAAAAAGTTAGTTGGTGAGTCAGTACGTACTCCCAATTAAAATTTAGGCACGAAAATATTTTTTTGGTTTTTTTTTTCTAAAAAACATTGAAGGTTTAAAATATTTAACTATTACCTAATTACAATATTTACACTTCTTAGGTAATTTGGAACTCTACTCGGCCACGCATGTAAGTTTTAAGAAGGATTGGCCTAGTGGAATTCTAAATTCCTATCCTACTGGTCAGTGGGAAGATAAGACACCGGGCTGTAGTGGGATCTCATCCACTACACCCACTTCACTGTTTTCCCTAAAGATCTTCAGCCTATGCCCATTTACAATAAAAGGTTCAGAGTGAGGGAAACTCCCTGAAATTTCTACGGCTCCATTAGATCGGAGTGCAGTGATGGTATAAGGTCCGGTCCACTTTGACTTGAGCTTCCCAGGCATGAGCTTCAGTCTAGACTGGAAGAGTAGTACTCTCTGCCCTACTTGGAGATCCTTAGTCCTCAGATTTCGATCATGCAATAATTTGGTTCGCTCTTTGTACCACATGGCTGAGTCGAATGACTCCAATCTGAGTTCCTCTAGCTCCTGCAGTTGTAACTTCATTTCCTCTCCACAAGCTGCAGCATCCACATTCACTTGTTGTACTGCCCAGTAGGCCCGGTGCTCAATTCCAACGGGTAGATGGCACATCTTACCGAAAACAATTCGATACGGGGACATTCCTATTGGAGTCTTGTAAGCTGTCCGATAGGACCAAAGAGCATCCTCAAACCCTGCACTCCAGTCCTTTCTCGAGGTGTTAACAGTCTTCTCGAGGATCTTTTTTATCTCACGGTTGGAAATTTCCGCTTGACCGTTTGCTTGTGGGTGGTAGGGGCTTGATAGTCTGTGGTGCACACCATATTTCTTCATTAGGGCTTCAATTGTACGATTGCAGAAGTGCGTACCTTGGTCCGATATGATCACCCTTGGCACTCCGAACCGGGTGAAAATATGGCTCTTCAGAAATTTGGCAACCTCTCTCGCTTCACACGTGCTTGTGGCTTTTGCCTCCACCCATTTCGAAACGTAATCCACTGCGACCAGGATGTACAAATTACCGTAGGACGAAGGAAATGGACCCATGAAGTCCATTCCCCAGATGTCGAATAGCTCACAGACAATTATCGGTACCTGGGGCATCTCATCTCTGGCAGATATCCCACCAGTCAGTTGGCAACGTTCACAGCTTCTGCAGAACTCGTACGCATCCTTGTTTAGTGTTGGCCAATAGAAGCCGCTATCCAGAATCTTTCGCGCCGTTCTCTTAGGACCGAAATGTCCTCCACACGCCAAGGAATGGCAATGTGTCAAAACGTCCCCTTGCTCCCAGTCAGGAACGCACCTCCGTATCACTTGATCGGATCCTACCTTCCATAGGTAGGGGTTGTCCCAGAAATAGTATTTTGCTTCGCTTTTCAGCTTCATTTTCTGGGCTTTGGTAATATTCGGCGTTGCTGGAAGCTTCCCAGTTACTAGATAGTTGGCCAAGTCTGCGTACCACGGTTCTTGCCCTATCTTCTCTTTCCCCTTCTCTGTATCATACTGGCCAGTAAGCTTCATTATCTCTTCCCAGTCAATCTCTCTGGCCTCAAAAATCACCTTGCATAAGTGCTCTTCCGGAAACTTGTCTTGCACTTCCTCATCATTTCCATCTTGTAGAATTCTACTCAAGTGGTCCGCCACCTTGTTCTCGACTCCTTTTTTGTCTTCCACTTACCAATCGAACTCTTGTAATAGGAGCACCCATCGGATCAATCGGGGTTTGGATTCCTTCTTGGAAATTAAATACTTAATCGCTGCATGGTCGGTATACACGACGACCTTGGATCCCAGCAAATATGGCCTGAATTTCTCGAAGGAGTACACCACTGCCAGCATCTCCTTCTCAGTGGTATCGTAATTCCGCTGGGCTTGATTTAGAGTCTTAGATGCATAAAAAATGACGTACCGTTTCCCATCGATCATCTGGCCCAGTACGGCTCCACTTCGAAAGGATAATCCCAGTCAGGAGCCCGTATGATAGGTGCGGATACGAGCTTCTCCTTGAGAAGGTTAAAAGCGGCCTCGCAGTGCTCATCAAAGTCGAACTCAACCTCATTCTGTAGAAGTCGGGTAAGGGGTTGGGCGATCTTAGAGAAATCCTTGATAAACCTTCTTTAAAAACCGGCGTGCCCCAGAAAACCCCTTATACCCTTCTGATCAGTAGGGAATGGTAATTTGGATATGACATCCACTTTAGCCCGATCCACTTGAATCCGTCTCTCTGAGACCACGTGTCCCAGAACGATCCCCTCGGTGACCATGAAATGACACTTCTCAAAATTCAAAACCAAACTCTTCGCTTGACATCTCTCTAGAACTATATCCAAATGATGAAGGCAAGAGTCGAACGAGTCTCCATAGACCGTAAAGTCATCCATAAGTATCTCTATGCAATCCTCAATCAAATCGGAGAATATGCTCATCATGCACCGTTGAAAAGTACCTGGAGCGTTGCATAAGCCGAAAGGCATGCGTCTGTATGCATAGGTTCCGAACGGGCAAGTGAAGGTGGTCTTGTCCTGGTCTTCAGGGTCCACGTAAATCTGGAAATAACCACTGTACCCATCCAGAAAGCAAAAATACTTCTTCCCAGCCAGTCGCTCCAACATTTGGTCGATGAAAGGCAACGGGAAATGGTCCTTCTTGGTTGCGTTGTTCAACTTACGGTAATCTATGCACATGCGCAACCCGTGTCTAGCCTCGTTGGTATCAGCTCATTCTTCACGACTTGGATCCCTGATTTCTTTGGAACCATGTGGATAGAGCTGACCCACTCACTGTCCGGTACGGAATAGATAATCCCGAGCGACAATAACTTCAAGATTTCCTTCAATATTTCTTCTCGCATGTTAGGGTTTACCTTCCTTTGAGCATCTCGATGTGCCTTCGCTCCCTCTTCTAACCTAATGTGGTGCATGCAAACATCGGGACTCATTCCCACTAGGTCTGTAAGGCTCCATCCAATCGCCTTTTTATTCTTGCTCAACACAGTCATATAGCCTCGCCTCTTGCTCTTTCGTAAGGCTGCTGTTGATGATTACTGGATACGAATTCTCCTCCTCTAGGAAAGCGTACTTCAGGTTTGATGGCAATTTCTTCAGTTCCACCTGAGGTGAGAGTGTATCTTCTGGCAGCGGGTTCTTTTCAACCTCGTCTTTTCCTGACTCTCTCCCTGAGGGATCCTTTATACTGACTGGTAGCTGAACCCTAGTAGCTCCAAGGAACTCCGATTTCTGACAAAATCCTTTGATTGCTTCCTCTATTTCCTCGTCAGTTAACCCCTGGCTACTGATCAGGTCACACCAAGCAGCGGCTTCTATATCAGCCTGTTCATACACATCTAAAACTTGGAGTTTGTCCTGCAATAATTCAGTCTCAAGAAAATCTTGGACTAGGGGGTCAATTATGTCAACATAGCATAGATTTTCAGAGTCAATAGGCTTCTTCATGGCCTCATTGATATCAAAAGTAAATTTTTCCCCATGGAATCAATGCAAATTGTCCCCTCAGCCATGTTTACTATCGTCTTGGCTGTCCTCAAAAAAGGTCTCCCCAACAAAATGCCACTAGACTCCCTAGCCTCGGTTTCACTCATTTTTATCACGTAAAAATCAGCAGGGTAAGTGAAATTGTGTACCCTAACCAACACGTTTTCTAGGACACCCTCCGGACTTATGCATGATCGATCGGCCAATTGAATCAACACCCTAGTACTTGACAATTTAACTCCCTTCAAACGGTTATAGATTGACAAAGGCATGACATTTATTGAAGCTCCTAAGTCACACATTGCATGTTCGACCTTGACATCCCCGACAGTGATAGGAAGAGTGAACATACCTGGGTCGGCTCTCTTGGGCTGTAGCTTCTCCTGCACTATTGCCGATGCGATCCCTTCGACCATGATCTTCCCTTCTTCCTGTGCCTTCCCGGCTATGAACTCTTTAATGAACTTACCTAACGGAGGTAGCTTCACAGCCTGGAGGAATGGTATAGTCACCTCCAACTTCCCGAAAATTGACATGTAATCGACGGGGTTTTCCTTCTTCCTTTTGGTCACGAAGCGGTAGGGAAATGGCTTCTTTCCCTTTTCCTCTTCGAATTTTCCTTCACCAGCCCCTATGGAGTTCTCCTTAGGTGCATTTGGGATAGGGTCTTTCATCGTCGTACCAGTCCTTTTTGGTGAGTCTATCTCGGGTGGCATGCCCTTGGTTCCTCCACCCTTAGCGAGTTCTTCGTCCAGGAAAAATGGATCTTGCATCTGTGGTAGAGATCTCCGTAGCTCCTCTCCCGAGACGGTGTCTCTTGATAACGTTGCTCCACTTGGCTCCACACCGGATCTTCTAGTCATAGGTCCTTCATAAGACGTGCCGGAGCGTAGTGTGACCTTGCTCACATTCGCCTTGTCGGGCACATGGGCTGTTGATGGTAGTTTCCCTGAGTTTCCTTTCATTTCGCCCATCGAACTGGCCAGTTGGGCCAGTTGCCTATTCATCATGTCCATGTTCGCCTTGTGTTCTTTCTGGGCATTTTGCATCCCTTGCACGACTTCATTATGGGACTGTAGCTCCCCCTTGATGCTCTGTTGGGATGCGAGCAACTCCCCCATCATGTCTTCCACGGATCTCCTCAACCTATGGGGGTACTGGGCTTGACTTGTCCCTTGTTACTGGTTATATTGAGGCCCTTGGTTAGACTGGAAATTCTGAAAGTTTTGGGGACTCTGGTTGGACTAGTACTGGTTATACTGACCGGGAGAGTTGTACTGGTCTTGGTGGTATTGATTCGGGTTTTGGTTCTGGAATTGGTTTTGGTTCTGCTGAGGTGGTGGTCCTTGGTTAGGTTGATTCTGGTAGTTTTGGAAGTTTCTTTGGTGGGGTGGAACGTAGACGGGGTTCGGGTTCTGGTTTTGAGGCTGCTGGTTTCTTCCTGACCAGTTGGACTAGTTATTAGGGTTTTCTAGGCCGCGGTTGAAATTCTGATTTGGATGGAAGTTGTATTGGTTCTGGTTCTGCCCTCCATCTCCCCATCGGAAATTCGGATGAGCCCTCCATGGTGCGTCCCATTGTCTCCCTTGGATCCAATGCCCACTAGAATTGTAGTACCCAGCTGCATTGACCTGCTCCATGTCCGCGAAAGCATTGGGTTGATCATAACTTGGTCCTTGGTCTCCCCGTTCTGTACTCTTGCAACTCCTAGCTGGGGAAGTCGGGGTTGTGTTCTTCTCTATCGCACTCAGAAGTGTCTTTTTCATTTTGTCTATCTTCAAATCCATCTTCTTATCCTGGTCAGCAGAAAAGGCACTGGCAATTCTTTCTCTGCTATACTCATCTCTTGAGCTGTCGTATTCCTTCTTTGCGCTCAACAGTCTCCCTAGGACCCTCTTTGCCTCACTGACCCTTAACTGTGTGAAACTTCCCCCGATGAGGAGTTCGCCAAGTCTTTCGTGGCCCTGTTCATTCCCTCATAGAAGACATGATGTATCTCTATGTCCGCCATGTGATGGTTGGGACACGCATCCAAAAGGCCCATATACTTCGCCCAATATTCACTCAAAGGCTCGTCGTATCCTTGCCTCACACTAGTGATCTCTCTCTTCAATGCGCTCGTCTTAGATGATGGGAAAAAATTTCCTATGAAAACTGACTTGAAGTCGGCCCAGCTCTCGATGGAATTAGGAGGCAGTCGCATGAACCATGTGTTTGTCTCTCCTTTAAGAACGAACGGCAAGGCTTTCAACCTGTAGTCGTCCTCGGTTGCCCCTGCTGGTCTCCTCTGCGCCCTACAAATCTTACAAAACTCATGAAGGAACTCGTAGGGGCCTTCATAGCTTTTTCCGCAGTATGTAGGTAGAATTGCTATGACATGAGGCTTCACATCACAAGCAGTCTGACCAGGGGTGACCACGATAGCTTGCGGTGGTTCTCCTTCGCTATGCGCATTCAGCATACCGATTTCTGGATCTTCGTCCACGTTGGCAGCTATTTCCGGATTGCCTTCCAACAGTGCTATCTCCACGGGTATTGGTCCTTCTATGGTGTACTGCTCTTCGTCGCTACTCGTGCCTAGGTCAGACAGAGCTTTCGATAGGCCAGAACGAGTAGTCACGAATATGGTTCCTCGCTGGAGTATCTTCGGTCTCCACTGGTCAGGAGCCGAACTGCTTCTCATAAACTGAAAAGAAAAGATAAAAGAAAGATTATGCACAATATATACTCCAAAGTATCATTCGCAATAACTGTAAATAACGCCATCCATCCCCGGCAACGGCGCCATTTGAAAGAGCGCAGGTTTGCAGGTGTCGTTCAAGCAAGGATATATCCTACTGTTCAGGATAAGAACCTCAGCTAACCTAGAACCTGGTTTCAAAGAATCCTCAACCCACTTCTACTGATCAGTATAGTGGTGGCAAGGGTCGAATCCCACAGAGATGGTGCGTAAAGATTATTGGAGTGATATTCTGGATGGGTTGGTTAGCTACCACGCTTCAGGTTGAGACTTTATCTGGACTGGAATTTAAAAAGGTATCTACTGACTAGGAGGTGGGAGAGGTGTTGGACAGACAGCTGTGTACGTGGAAAGTGGGGAACATGGTTTCAGGAGGTATATTGAAAGTACTAGTTTACTATAAAAGGCTAAATAGAATATCAGAGAAAAGAGGTGGTAGTTGGGTGGCTGGGCTGTCAGATCTGTATGGTACATGCAGAAAAGTAAAGGACAAAAAGCGAAAAGTAACTAAAAAGCAAAGTGGTCCCCAACATTGGATATGGACATCGTCTTCTCTAACAAACACAAACTAAAATCAGAATATCAAGCAGATTCAGCACCATTAAAACACAGATTAACAACTCAAGAAACAGATCTGCAATTAAAATCTCAAATCAAAAGATCAAACACTGAAACTGTAATTACGCCGACTGGTCAACATGCAAGTTGGCAGAAATCACGTAAACAGGGTTTCCACACTTAACCATTTCAGAACCGAAATCTAAAAGTTAACTAGACTATTAAACTCAAATCTACCAATCGGGAATGAAACATGCTTGTAACACTTGAAAATTACTAATGCAGCTGAATCTAAGTTATCTAGGCAGGAAAGAAAGGAATCGGTACGACAAACTGAACAGAAATCAACTTCATAGAACTAAACATGTTCGGGTCTTCAACGAGTACTTCAAAGCAGCGAAAATCAAACGCAACAAAGATCCAACGGAACAAAAAGCAAGTAAATTTAACTACGAAAGCGTAATAAAAGTGTTTTGCCACTCCGGGCGGTGGAACTTCTGAACTAAGATCTTGCTGGCTGGAACGAGGACGAGTGGAACTCCGGGAGCTTCTAGATCTCAAGTGATCATGGATGTGGCGAGGAACGAGAAATGCGAAAGACAATGCTGAAAGGGTGATCTGCCGAAGAGATTGCTAACTAAGCTTAGGAGTCTTCTAACTACTCGATGATGATCTTCTCTCCCCAAGTGGCTTCTTTATATAGGGAGGCTTCCCTTGATTTTTAGGGTAGACTTCAGGTGATAAAATGACTCTTTTGCCCCCTTGCTGGCGGCTGATCCTCCCAGCTATCCTTCTTCTCCATCTCGAGCCTTTTGTCATGCATACTAGTCAGGATAGCGACATCCTGACGCCCTTTTTCACTTGAATCATTCTGAAACTCCCCCACTGGCTAGAACGCTTAACCTGCACACTTTGACAACTATTTTTGCAGATATATTTCACTTATGCGCATCATACTGATCAGTAACCTAGGCCTAGAATACGACTTATCAATTACCCAAGTGGCCATGAAAAGTATATGGGTATTATAGAGAAAGTCTTGCTATATGAATTATATTGTGCTCATAAGGAGTAAGACACTTGGAATTCAATAAAAGTCTGTTACTGTGTGTTTATATGTTATCATTAAAGTTTGTATACAGTATGGCTGTTTAGATAACATATGTTGTATTGAGAATTAAAGCTCATCTCAATGAAAGGTTTATTCATATAAAGTTAGAATTGATTTGTGATACATGGAAGGAATCATGTCGACTAAATGATTGTGTGACCGCCATGATTCAATCAAGTCTAACTTTATATGTATTTAAAGGATATACGAACTTCATTGTAAAGTGTGTAGAAAGGTTATTAAATCATTAAAAGATATAAAGGTCAAGTGGGAGAATGTAAGAATATTTATATTCCTATATGTGACCTATGTAGATATTGGTTTAATATTAAAGATTAAGTTCAAACATATTAGTTGGATTCTAATATAAAAGACGATACCGTGATGGATCGGTTTCGATTAAAGAATTAGAATCGGGTGTATTGATAACCCTCTTCTCTTGCCTTGCATAGATGGTATAAATATGTGTACATTAAAGTGTATAAAAGATGGAAAACTGTAGAATAAAGTCTACAAAAAATCTGATGGGTTTTACAAGAAAGGGTGTAAGTGAACGGATGCAACCTTTCACAAAAGGTTGCGTATAACTTACATAAACAAATCAGATTTTCAGATTTGAAGGTGATAAGAATCTCTACAGAATTCTATATACAAGAAAGGGAATACAGTAAAGTCATATTATTACAAATTCTTCTCCATCGAAAGAATCCGAAAAGCAAAGGCTAAAGAGACGAAAATATCAACCGCAGCTTTTAGGGGAAACATCAACTCGTGTAATTCCAGCCTACATCAAATATAAACTATGGATGGAGGTTGGTAAATCATCTCTTTGATGTGGTATATGTTATGGTTGAATAAATACAAATCTAGAATGTGATTTCGGTATAGAAATCGGTAAAGCATCGAAAGATGGCTAACAGGTACCTCTTGTTTTCGTAGTGAGTCCTGTTCCCATCCCACTTCCTCTTCTCCCGGAAATGATGTGGTGGGTGTAAGGCCAGTGCTGTGTTCTCCGTCACTCTCTCCTTGGGTATAGCTGCCTCAACATCTAGCGTAAGGCCCAATGCTTCTGCATATGTAAGTTTCCCACGACTAGCTAATGTCATCTTTATCTCATGCCTTAGACCCTCATGGAACTTCTCGGCCAGTTTCTCGTCAGTATCAACTTGTTCAGGTGCATACTGGGTCATATCGCAGTGTTCGATCATATTCAGTCACTGACATGCGCCCTTGGGTTAAGTTATAAAACTCAGCCGCCTTCGCCTTTCGGTAGCTCTTTGGCACGTACTTGTTATATATTGCCTCCTTGAAATTCTCCCAAGTTATTCTACCCACTTGATCTCGTGGTGTGGTCTTCATCTTGGTATCCCACCAGAAGTCAGCTGACCCAGTTAATTGGTAGGTCACACAAGCCATTCGTTCTACATCGTTGCACATCAGAATCGTGAAAATACGCTCCAATGCGTGTATCCAACTTTCAGCCTTTTCCGGCTCTCCCATTCCATCTAAGATAGGTGGTTTTTGTTTCAGGAACAATTTCACAATTTCTCGGTCTACTTGAGGCGGATGAGGTGGTGAAGGTGGTTGTGGGATTGTTTTCCCTACACTCTCGTATACCGTCGTCTGAGGTGTAGGCACCCGGTTCCCATTCCTTACATTACATCTTGGCGGCATTCTGATTCATTACCAATCAAATGGGTTATTATCGCACTTATTCAAATCTATAAATAGTTATGTTGTATAGTTGGAAAGGTCATGTAATATTTCACAAGTAGGGATCAAGGGACAATTGTACAACAAGACAAAAGATAATTGTGTCATAGATAGAGTAGGACCATTGTATCATGGTGTAGCAAAAGATATTTGCACAACGGGATAGCAAAAGACATTTACACGATAGAATAAAGAGAAACAATTGTATCATGGATTAGCAAAAGATGTTCGCACAATGGGATAACAAAAGACGTTTGCACGATAGAATGAAGAGAAACAATTGTATCATGGATTAGCAAAAGATGTTCGCACAATGGGATAACAAAAGACGTTTGCATGATAGAATAAAGAGAAACAATTATATCATGGATTAGCAAAAGATGTTCGCACAATGGGATAACAAAAGACGTTTGCACACAGAATAACAAAGGACGATTACAAAATAGGATATCAAGAACAATTGCCCAATAGAATATCAAAACACAATTGCCCAACAAGGTAGCAAAAGTAGAAGTTTCCATAGCAAAACGTTGCCTCCAAGAGGTCTTAGTATCAATCACAATCACAACCAAGGAAGGAGGAGCCAAAACGTGGAAATAAAATGAATAATAGTCTAGCAAAAACAATATGGTATCAAAACAAGGGACAAACGAAACAATCTTCCTAAATTTCTCCTTCCTCCCTCTCCTCCTCCTCCCCCTTCTCGGTCTCACCATCAGTCTCTATATTCAGGTTCTCTTCTTCCTCGAAGGGTTCCTCCTCTTCTTCCTTGTCTTCTTCTTCAGCGCGTACTGGTGAAGGGACTGTCGTGATTATCTTCTCGACCTCCCTTTCTATTCTTAAAGGGGCTGAGGTGCGCATTCCGAGGCTTGTTCTTCTAGGCACGCACGAGACACGTGGCTCACTATCATATCGATACTTCTTTATGAGGGCTTGATCCGGCAGAAGGATCTGCGGAGGTGGGGAAAGCGGTGGTCCATCGGTTGCCCTCACTAAGGCCGGAAGTAGTACTTCTAGAAGGTTGGGCAAGTCCCCTCGCGGTGTATACTCAGGCGGACTATACCATGTGAACGATTCTGCTGCCTTAGCGACCCACTGGCTCCAAGAGGGCGGTAGGGTGTGGATTTGTCACGACCGCCCTTTAGGGTTAGTAAAAGCGGACGATCGTGATTAAGGGACTTAATGAACAAACATAGAAAACTAGGGTTTAAATAACGATTTGACCAAGAATTTAAGTTAAATAAATAAATGACCAAGGGTATTTATGTTTAATAAAGGAAAAGACTTAAAGGTTTGACATTATTCAAAAGATAACAAGTTTTCAACATCCAATTAAACAGTTTCAAAGTTTAACGCAAGTAAGTATAGAAAACATCACAGCGGAAGCATCCAAGAGAGGAGTGCAGTCATGTGTGAGGACACAACAACACTTGGAGTTTCAAAACAATCATAATATATTATTAATTCTGCTCAACACCACTAACCACTCGTTGCCGCTTAACCCGCACATAGAGAAAACACATGCAGGGCTGAGTACATATGAAAATACTCAGTGGCTCATGCCGAAAACATTTTCAAATAAAAGTATATGTTATCATGCCATATGTAAGTAATCATCGAGGTTTTAACTTTAGAAATGCCCGAGGCACCAAAATATTTTCCATTATCCAAAATCTTGACTGCGCAGTCATTTTCCCATAGACGTCAACCATATCTGCTCATACATGACAAGGAATGCGGCCGCAAACCACGTCACTAGACCGGCCAGCCCGTACGCTAGCACACGGTCTACCATAGGTGTACACTAATCCAAGTAAGGTTTGCGGCCCTACGCGGATCCGAATTCGATTTAAATAATGGTGGCAAAAGCCACCTCAGATAGGCACATTAAAACAAAGCACGACATGATAAACATAGTAATTTCCATCGATAAAGTAATTAGGACATGGTCCTTAGTTAAAAGAAAGCCCACCTCGACCATTTAGATTTTAAGTAATGCTTTCCCTTTGTTATCACAGTTCACGCACGAGTTATCACCTTTAGATAATATGTATTACCAACCAGTGACAAACATTGAACCATCATTATGCATGTCCCAACGTTTTTCCTTTATCCCCATCGACAAAGAAAACACACCATAGCATACATCTTTGTATAACACATCACCTCATCATAGAGGGGTTCTGAAACACTTATATAAATCATGTGTATCATTTCATGTAACAACATAGTTACTTTTGTAAAGATAGAAATCTAGCAGCACTGCAATATCATTTTGTAAAAATCATTAAAATTTCACCCGACTTCCGTTGGGGCTAAACTTTTACCACACTGCAGTAGACTCCTCAAATAACTTCCAGTTAAAAAATCACGTCAAAATAACCTTTTTAGGTCGGTCAAATAGAAAACGTAACTCAATGGTCGAGAAAAACAGTTTCTGGAAGAACTGCGCAGTCAACTTTAAAAATTCATCAAAAATTCATCTTTCGTTAAATAGGTTGAAATTAATACACAACACAGAAGACACCATGACGTTTACTCAGAAAAAAAGAATTGTACAAAAAAGGAGTTTTTTTGGTTGGTCAAACATGCGACGGAATCTACTGTCCGAACGGTACAAATTTCATGCTTCCAAATTCGAATTAGGGTTTTATCCCCATTCATTCAAACACAATCTTCTCATGCTTCAAACACACACATATGCTTCAAAGAGTCCTCACACTCATGTTTTCATATAATCGCACATCATTCACCAACGATTTATTTAGACATCACGAAATTGCATTCAAAACGCATACACACATACAAACACATATTCCCAACCGATTAAATCCTTAGATTCGAAATCCTTACACTCACTATATGCATGAGGGAAACAGAAGAAAAGTTTGGATGGAGAGGATGAAGAAAAGTTTGATTTTTACCATCTTTGATTAAAACGATCGGTAGAACAAATATAAATCTCGATTCTTCAACAACTCTTGGCAATGGAAAAGTGGAGTAGAAGAACAAGTGGAGAGGATTGGAGAGGGGAGGGGCGTGTGTGAGGGAGAGAGAGGCGTGAGATTTGGGGTTAGGGTTCTCCTTCCCCTCTTATTTATAGGATTAGAATAGGCCCTCAATTAATTTGGAAGATTTGGAGAATTAATTACATGAATATTTGAAGGAGGTTTGGGGAGATTTGAGGGAGGGAATCAACGTGAATTTGGGGAGAAATAAGGAGAGATTTTTGAAAATCAGAGTTAATTAATTAGCCTATTATTTTATTTGGTATTTCACGGAGATAAAATAATACGGAGCAGAAAAATTAATAAAATCCCCCCAAATTAATAGGAAGTAGGCGTGTGATTTTTGGTTCCTCCCACAAGGAAAATTTTCAAATCTTCAATAGAATAAAGTAAGGCAAGATTTGTTAGGATATTCTAATTCATTCATGGAAAGAAATAAGTAAGGAATCAATTATAGAATAATTAATTTCTCCTCTACCAAAATTAGTAAATTTCAAAAATCTCCTTGAACAAATCATAGGGGTCAAAATTTCCATGGAGGAAATAAAGAATAATTGGCTTTGGATCTAATTTGGATAATTATCCCAAGCAAATAATTAAATCCAAGAAAATAGAATTCCTTTCCATTAATTAATAGTGGTCGAAAATTCTAAAAGAAAATGGGTAAGGTAATTATTGATGATCCTATTTAAATCGCACTCCCCAACATAAAAATATAATTTACGGCAATATATATTTCATTCCGCATCAATTAATTAAAGCCATGTCATAAATCAACGGATTTGACTCGGTCAAATCAAAATTAGGTCACTAGTGCAAATACAGAACAATTCGTCATTTAATTTGCGACATTAAAGAATTTAAAGCAAAACGTCTTAGGGTTCAGAAATTAGGTTCGAAAAGTGGGGCGTTACATCCTACCACTCTTAAAAGAAATTTCGTCCCGAAATTTGGTACTCTCATGGGAAGAGTTCTGGGTATAATTCCATCATCTTGTCCTCGAGCTCCCACGTGGCTTCTTCGTGCCCATGGTTTCTCCACTGTACCTTCACGTATGCAATTGGTTTATTTCAAACGTTCTGGACCTTTCGGTTTTAAATCATTTGGGGTCTCTCCTCGTAGCTCAAGTCCGGGTTTAACGTGACTTCTTGGTAGTGAATCACGTGCTTTGGGTCAAACACGTATTTCCACAATTGCGACACATGAAAAACGTTGTGTACGTTCCCAAGGCTTGGGGGTAGCACCAAACGGTATGCAACGGGACACACTCCTTCAAGGATTTCATAAGGCCCAATAAATCGCGGTTTCAATTTTACCTTGACACCAAAGCGCATTATCCCTTTCGACGGGGATACCTTGAGAAAGACCTTGTCGCCCGCTTGAAATTGTAAGTCTGTTCGTCGTGCATCCGCGTATGACTTCTGTCTGTCTTGAGCTTCTTTTATCCTCACACGAATTTGGCGAATGATTCCGACCATTTCTTCGACTGCATCAGGCCCGAGTACTTTTCTCTCACCAACTTCGTCCCAGTAGAGTGGGGATTTACACTTTCTCCAGTACAAGGCCTCGTACGGTGCCATGTTTATCGTTGTCTGGAAACTTTTGTTGTAGGCGAACTCAATTAGTTGTAGTGCGGACTCCTAACTTCCCCCTCGGTCTAACACCACGGCTCTTAACATATCCTCGAGGGTTTTGATCGTTCTTTCAGATTGCCCATCCGCCTGCGGGTGAAAAGCTGTGCTGAAGTTCAGTCAAGTGACTAACTCACGTTGTAGGCTGATCCAAAATCTTGACATGAATATCGGGTCATGGTCAGACGTGATCGTCACTGGGACTCCATGCAGTCGCACTATTTCCCTTATATACACTTGAGCTCGCTTGTTTGATCCATAGGTTATGGGGATCAGTATAAAGTGTGCGCTCTTGGTGAGTCGGTCTATAATTACCCATATGACAGTATTCCCTCTTTGCGTCTTTGGCAATGCTGTCACAAAGTCCATGGCAATGTGCTCCCATTTCCACTCGGGAATTTCTAGTGGTTGCAACTTTTCGTACGGTCATTGATGTAGAGCCTTCACTATTGGCAGGCTAAGCAGCGTTTCACAAATGCCGTTGTATCCCTCTTCATACCATTCCACCAAAAGGACTTCTTCAAGTCTTGGTACATCTTCGTACTTCCTGGGTGGGCGGTGTAAGGAGTCTCATGTGCTTCGCTCATCACTTCTTTTTTGAGCTCCTCGTCGTCCGGTATGCATAGTCTTCCTTCGAAGGTAAGAGCATTGATAAGTCGCATTCTAGGCCATGGTTACGGGTCAGTATGATGTGCGTAAATGATTAGATTTGCAAAACAGTTGCTCAAAGTATGCAGGATAAGAGCTCCAGCCAGTAGGAGAGTTTCGGAATGATTCAAGTGAAAAGGGCGTCAGAAAGATGTCATGCTGACCAGTATACATGTTAAAACGGCTCGAGATGGAGAAGAAAGATAGCTGGGAAGATCAACTGCTAGTAAGGGGGCAAAAGAGTCATTTCATTGCTTGAAGTCTACCCTAAAAATCAAGGGAGGCCTCCCTATATAAAGAAGCCACTTGAAAAGGAGACTCCTAAGCTTAGTTAGCAATCTCTTCGGCAGATCACTCCTTCAGCATTGACTTTCGTATTTCTCGTTCCACGCCACAACCATGATCACTTGAGTTCCAGAAGCTCCTAGAGTTCCAGTCATCCTCGTTCCAGTCAGCAAGATCATAGTTTAGAAGTTTCATCGCCCGGAGTGGCAAAACACTTTTATTGTGTTTTCGTAGTTTAATTTACTTGCATTTTCCTTACGTTGGATCTTTGTCGCTTTTGAATTTCGCTGCTTTGAAGTACTTGTTGAAGATCCGAACATGTTTAGTGCTATGAAGTTAATTTCTGTTCATTTTGTCGTGCTGATTTCCTTTCCTCCTGCCTAGTTAGCTTAGATCTAGTGTTTCTGGTTGTTTTAAGTGTTAAATCGTTATTCCTGCTTTCGTCGCAACTTGCTCTAAGTTAGTTTAATTTGGAACTGTTTGATTGTGAAGAGAATCGTTGCATGCGAAGTCTAGTTTTTTTTAGTCTCGATTCGTTTCCATATTGACCAGTATACGGAGATACAGTGTCGGTTTTTTATTTCAGATTTGGTATTCTTATTTGTGGATCTGTATTCATGGGACGTTATTCTGTGTTTTACGTGATGAATCTGGAGTTGTCATCTGATTTTGATCATGGTGTGTTGAAGAAGATGATGTCTATGTCAATAATTGGGGACCACTTTCGCTCTTTAGATGCTTTTTGTTTTTTTTGTCCTTCACCTTTAGTTAGTACCTTGCAAATTTGTCAGCTTGTCGCCTAACTACCTACCCCTTTCTGATATTCTGTTTGGCCCAAAATAGAAACCCAGTACTTTTCGAATATTTTCTGTTACACCGTTTCCACCAAAATTCCACGTACACCACCACATGTCGACCAATATTCACCTTTACTAGTCAGGAGGACACCATCTCAATTTTCCGTCTAGGTAGAGACTCAACCCAAGCGTGGTAGCTAACCAACCCTTCCAGAATATCACCACGATCACTCCAAACCGTCACCATCTCTGTGGGATTCGACTCCTACTTTCACTATACTACCCAGTAGAAGAGGGTTGAGGAATTATTGATACCAGGTTTAGGTCTAGCTGGGGATTGTTCCATACTGATCAGTAGGACACACCTTTGCTTGAAACGACACTTGCAAACCTGCTCTTTCAAATGGCGCCGTTGCCGGGGATGGATGGCGTTATTTACTGTTATCGTGAGTGATACTTTGGTGTATATATTGTGCATAACCTTTCTTTTTCTTTTCCTTTCAGTTTATGAGAAGCAGTTCGGCTCCTGACCAGTGAAGACCGAAGATACTCCAGCGAGGAACCATATTCGTAACTACTCGTTCTGGCCTATCGACAGCTCTGTCCGACCTAGGCACGAGTAGCGACGAGGAGCAATACACCTTAGAGGGGCCAATAACAGAAGAGATACCACTGCTAGAAGTAAACCCAAGGGAGATGACTGCCCACGTGGATGATGATCCAGAGATCGGTACGCTGAATGCGCATACCGAAGGAGAACCACCGCAAGCTATCGTGATCACCCCAGGGCAAACTGCCTGCGATGTGAAGCCTCATGTGATCGCAATTCGGCCTACATACTGCGGGAAGAGCTACGAAGGGCCGTACGAGTTCCTTCATGAGTTTTGTAAAATTTGTAGGGCACAGAGAAGGCCAGCAGGAGCGACCGAGGATGATTATAGACTGAAGGCTTTGCCGTTCGTGCTGAAGGGAGAGGCTAACACCTGGTTCATGCGCCTGCCCCCGACTCCATTGAGAGTTGGGCCGATTTCAAGTCAGCTTTCCTAGGAGAATTTTTCCCATCATCAAAGACGAGCGCGCTGAAGAGGGAAATAACAAGCGTGAAGCAAGGGTATGATGAACCATTGAGCGACTATTGGGCGAGGTATATGGGCCTTTTGGATTCATGTCCCAATCATCGTATGGCGGACATCGAGATACATCACACCTTCTATGAGGGGATGAACGTAACAACCAAGGACCTGGCCAATTCGTCGTCGGGAGGAAGCTTCACGCAGCTACGGGTCGGCGAAGCGAAAAGAGTCCTAAGGAAGTTACTGAATGCGAAGAAGGAATATGACCATTCAAGGGATGGATATAATCGAGAAAGAGTTGCAAGTGCCTCATCTGCTGACCAGGAGCAGAAACTTGAGCAGAAGATGAATTTGAAGATGGAAGAGTTGAAGAAATCACTTCTGAGTGCAATTGAGAAAAACACTCCACCACCCTCTCTAACTGACAATCACAAGGGTGCAGAGCAGGGGAATCAAGGGGTTCCATACGATCAGTCAACCGACTTGGTCGGTATGGAGCAGGCTAATGCCTCCGGGTATTTTAATTCAAACGGGAATTGGATCCAGGGGAGGCAACGGGACACGCCGTGGAGAGATCACCCCCCAATTTTTGATGGGGAGATGGGGGCCAAAACCACAACCAAGGTCCAAGTCCGAATCAATACCAATCCCAGCCGAACCAGAATTTCAACCGTGGCCCAGAGAATCCGAACAACCAGTTCACTGGTTCGAGAAGGAACAACAAGCCCACAGTCAACAACCCCCAAAACCAACACCCACCAAAATTAGAACCAAAACCCTGTTTATGTACCACCCCATCAGAGAATTTCCAAAATTATCATAATCAACCTAAACCAGGGTCCGCAACATCACAGAACCAGAACCAGTTCCAACATCACCAAGACCAGTATAACCCTCCTGGGCAGTATAATCAATACCCACACTAACCCGAACCAGCAAACTTCCAGAATTACCAACACCAGGACCGAGTCAATCCCAATACCCCAACAGGTCAAGGAGGTCCATGGAAGACATGATGGGAGAGTTTGCTCGAATCACAGCAAGGCATCAAGGGTGAGTTACAGTCCCACAACGAAGTAGTTCAAGGGATGCAAAATGCCTAGAAGGAACACAAGGTGAACATGGATATGATGAATAGGCAGTTGGCCCAACTTGCTAGTTCGATGGGTGAAATGAAGGGAAAACTCAGGAAAACTCCCGTCTACAAGTCCATGTACCCGAAAAGGCGAACGTGAGCAAGGTCACACTACGGTCCGGTACCACCCACCAATGAAGGACCCAATCCAAAAAAATTAGTGGAGAGCCAAGTGGA
>NW_024598874.1:0-18856 GCF_004379255.2 Salvia splendens
CCGACGAAATTCCCAGTATATAGGGACAAAATAATGAGTGCTCAGATAGTCCAACTCCAACAATGTCACATTTTTTTGGAAAATTTTGTCTTTTCACTTAAAATTTAGTGCACGAACATCATCTTAATTAGACAGGGTAGTTATATTTTCTCTAGGGTCTTGTTCCTCTATAAAAAGAAATAAAAAAGAAATAAAATCGATTAGTCATCCCCCAAACATTGTTCACTAATTATCCATATCTGTCAAGTATGACATAGTATATCCACATAATAAAGCATTGTACTTGGAGTGATAATTAGTAACTGAAATTTAATTTGGTATGAAACCGAAAAATTGAAGCATGACAGTGGAGTCCTTGGTTTGGTGTGAACAGTGTGGTGAAATTGCACCAAATATTAGTAATATAGAACCTAACAAGGCATTGGTGGCAAAGAAAATGAGATGTAAGGTAAAACATCACAAGGAAATGAGATTGAGATTGATTGTATATGTGGTGTGGAATGTGCCCCCATGTGATATGACCCCTTACATCATCATATTGCCTCCTAAATAAGTACTCCTATATTTTATTTTATTTGAACTTCCAATTACCATATTAAGATTTATTCATAGTTTTAATTATATGAGGGGGAGTTTTCTTAATTCTTAAACAGGAAATGTATTGTCAAGCAGTTTAGATGCAAAACTGAAAAGTTGTAGGGAGGAAGGTTGCTGTCCTCCAACCCATATATTCATCTAAATTATTTATTTATTTATTTAACTGTCAACCTTTCACTAATATTAATATTATAATGTATAGTTTTTACTTGAATATTTGACATCCTTCCAAATTTATTTAACTGTCAACCTTTCACTAATATTAATATTATAATGTATAGTTTTTACTTGAATATTTGACATCCTTCCAATTTTACATGTAAGAGTATCCATAATTGTGGCATTCAAGGGCCACCAAAGTTGGCCCGACCATCAAAGTTGGCCCGACCATCAAATGTGGCTCTCCTGAGCTCTCCACAATGGTAAATAATAAGGACCATGAAATGTGGTCCGCTCCAAAATAAAAATTAATTTGTTTGTTTTTTTAATAATATTTTTTAATTTAACTATACTAAATTTTATTAGACTATAATTTATTATATTTATAAAAAAAAGAAGCAAAAAAAAAATTTATTTTTCGTTGGCCGGCCCGCGGCTCTCGGGCCCGCTGCAGTGGTGGGCCGCTGTGCACACGGCTGAGCCGCGTGAGGGCCGCGGCCGCCGCTCCCTCTCGGCTCTCGGCTCCCAGCCGCCCATCGTGGCTCTCTGCAGTGGGGGCCGCGCACCCGAGCCAATGGCCGCTGCTCCCCCACTGTGGATTCATGTGAAAGTGTTGCTTGGAAACTAGTCTATGTATATATGCTCTGACAGCTTTAGTTGTGCAGTTGCAACTCATACATATGTTTATAATATTCTCTGCAACATTACATATGCTTTCTATCCATTCTGCTCATTTTTTCATAACGCCAACTAAAAAGTAAAAAAGTTAAAGAAGGGTTTATCTCTAAATACTGATATACTACTACTCCCTCCGTCCCATAGTAGATGTCACACTTGAGCATTGACACGAAATTTTAAGAAATGTTGTTTTGTGTGTTAAGTGAAAAGAGAAAATAATATATTTATATTAAAGTGAGTGAGAACTTTTTCCAAAAAAGAAAATGTGACAATTTTTATGAAACAAACTAAAAAGGAAAGTGTGACATCTAGAATGAGACGGAGGGAGTATGGCCTATTCTGACCCTGTAATGTCTGCACGTGCCCCCAAATCCTTGACATATCCTCAATATTTATCTACTCCATACATTTATATAAATAGTTAGTTGAGTTTTGATCTATGCAAAACTAGATTTAAATACAGAAATGCAGAACAATATCATGCGTAGGGTATTTTTAGGTCATTGTTAGTTTATTTTTAGGTCATTCTAACAAAGCATGACCTAAAATGATCTTAACATGACATTAAACCTAAATTTTATAATATGACCTAAAATTACTTAATTATGACCCTCCGTGTTTTTGGTTAATTATTGATCATTAGATCACTTAATCCTAAGGCCAAGATTTGAGCTGCATTTCTGGATTTAAATGCATACTTGTTTTGGTCACCTCCCCTAGTTATAATCTACTCCCTCCGTCCCATAATAGATGTCATACTTTCCTTTTTAGTTTGTCCTATAAAAGATGTCACATTTTCTTTTTCTAAAAAAAACTCTCTTTCACATTAATATAAATATATTATTTTCTCTCTCCACATACCACACAAAAAAACATCACCTAAAATCATGTGTCAATCCTCAAGTATGACATCTATTATGGGACGGATAGAGTACTATTTATATTCTCCTATGACATAGGTGAAATTTAAAAGATGTAAATAAAATTAATGTCCAATGTTTTTTTCTTTTGCAACATCAATTCCGGCTAGTAAGCCCAATATTTAAACAATACTTCATGAAGAAGAATACTGAATATACTACTCCATAGTCCACATATTAAAGGAGGTATTTCAATAAATACAAAAGCGGCAAAGAAAATGATGCGATAAAAAATAAACTAATGTATGACTATGAACTCAACTGCCCGTGACACAAAAAGGGGGTAAGGGGTCCAATGAATAACATGGCGTAAATTGTAGCAAATCATAGAACTAATGTATATATACATGTGTGTGTGTGTGTGTGTGAGAGAGAGAGAGAGAGAGAGAGGTATATATATACGTATTTGGGAAGGTAACGTTGGTTGAAAGGGGGAAATACGGTGGAGATGGTCCCAGAAATCAGGTGTGATCTGTGAGTAAAGAGTATTCATTACTGAACACTGCACGTTTAATGTCTCATTTCTTCTAATAAATATACGTTTCAATTGGATAATAATAAGATACTAATACATTTTATTTTTCTTTTTTTTTTCATTTGCGATTTGAGATTTTACGAATAATTTTGACTTTCATGATTGGGTGGTCCAAAACTAAATTACGTGGAGTAACCCATATATACCAAATACACCTTTGATTCAACCTAGCTATATTAATTAACACATTAAAGTATTAAAACATTGATACTATGTTTGGTAGTTTTGAATTGATCTTTCCTTTTACCAGGAAAATTTCGTTACGGAGGTTGCAAATTTTTCGAAGTTCAACTAAAAATGCAATTGCAATTTTTTGTATAATACTCTTGCTAGTGGTATATTTTTTTTATCTTTTGATTTTAGAAATGTTTTGCATCCACTCACAATGTTTTTTAAATATCGATGAGGTTTGATTATCAAAATAGATTCTTCAAACATAAACTTTCGTCGGCGAAATACAACATCATATACTACAACATTTAAATTCATTTAAAAATGATGTTTATATCTTGGACTCCACAAATATTTATCACATCAAGACAATTTTGATGTCGAGGCGTTAAACTCTTGCTAATTACTCCCTCCGTCCGCGAATAGGAGTCTCGTTTTTCCATTTTAATTCGTCTGCAAATAGGAGTTTCGGTTCACTTTTATCATAAATGGTAATAGAGCATCACCTTTCACTAACTCATTCCACTCACATTTCATTTAAAACTAATACTCCATATACAAGTAGGACCCCTATTCCATTAACTTTTTTTCACTGATTTTTCTTAACATTTCTTAAAATCCGTGTCGCCCATAAATGAGACTCCTAATGGCAGACGGAGGGAGTAGTTGCTAGTGCTACAACTATGTACTGTGAAGACGACGACCTAGTGATAAAGTGAGTATTTTTTTTAAGGCTATAGGCCTCTAAGTCTCTAACCCATCAAGCACGAATTTTCAAGTGTAATCCGCCCATCACATATGGGCCTGGGGTGCATGCTATTGTACTAGCTGCTATATGTGGAATAAGTGATTGATTTGTCGATGGTCGAACAAGGTTCAGTTCGCTATCATATATGATGCACAACTTTGCACATTTATTGCCAATCCCTTTTCCTTTCAATTGGGCTCAACGGCCCAGTATCTTACTATAACAGAACTTGGGCATTTTGCAAGATAAAAGCCCATAGTTGGTATGCGTTGAGTATTGGGCTCAACTTCAATCTGGGCCGACTTACAAACACTCTCTCTCTGCCCTATTAATATTAATTTATACTACCATCTATGCTAGAGCTAGACAAACAATTTAGGATGAAGCCCTAATATTAGACTAGAGAGAATGATATAGTGTCAAACTCTCCTGCATGTTCATGTGTTGGACTAAATAATTAGTTACAAAATTTTTCAAAATGAAAGTGATAGTAGTAGCTGTCTATTATAGTTTCTAACTTGCAAGAATGAGCATAATAATAATAATCAGGAACCTAACTAACTACAAGTGTTGACTTAATTAGCACCATATTTTTTGATAGATTGAGATAGTTGCTGTCTTTTAACCAAAAAGCCTCTTCCTTATAGCTCCACCTTTTTCTCCTATTTTACCTCTTTTGGCATTAAAATGTAGATGCGAAAGCGACTATGGTGCTGTTTTAGCCTTATCTTGGACTTGGACTAATTGGATTCATCATTCATGCATATCACTTCTTTCTTCCTCCTATTTCAACTCCAAACACACCCCTCTCACCTGATGTAGAAATCTCCACTCCTGCAGTCAATGCTTCACATTGTGTGTCAAAACAAACTAATACTATCACTCAACTTATTATTATTAGTAACATAATATAAATTGGAAACATATTTGTACACTATATATAGAAAGTGTTTCATGAATCTTGAAGAATAGAATGTGATTATTACTAATTCTGTCTTTTACTGATGAAATTTGATGAACATCAGGATAATCGAAGATGTTTTTTTTATTCATATTTTCTATGTAATCATGTTTTTGCGTTTCTAATTATGTAACGGGCCTCACTACCCACTTTTTTTGCTTCCATGCACAAGGAAGATAGGTGACCACTAAAGGCGTGATTTGAACCACTTTTAATTTTCACTTTCGGCTTTGGACCCATTAAAGGCCTAATCAATTTTCAACTTCATTAAACACTAATTTATTATTATTAAAAAATTATCATTTCTGCAATACTATGCAGACACTTTAGTCTAAATTACACACTGATTTCAAAAATTGACATTTACCGAACCTGGTAGGTACTGTACAATTTTTTTTTTATTATTTCACATAATAATATGAGGCAGCGATGTTTGATTGAAGAGTTAGTGATTAATTAAGGAGAAACTTAGGTTAAAATCAGAAAAGATAAGGGCTCTTTGTATGCGGAGAAAGGCAGCTGTTCTGCTTTGCCTTTGGCCTTTGGGTTTACATCTTCTACTCCTCATCATATTATACTTTGTCCAAATTAATGAAAATAAATGGGGGAGGGGGATGTTTGACCAATTGATCACATCCTTATGGGAATAAGAATAAGCATTAATTGCAATTTAACATGAGAAACTTTATTCATTTCATTTGCACATATGAGGTATGACCTAATTAAAACATAGAAATTACTGGATTATAAGAAAGAAAAAAACTAAATAAGTTCATTTTCATCATGCTTCCAAGTTCCAAATCTCTAATACTAATCTTATCAATATTTTACGAATTTTCAAACTAGTGAACTGTATTCGTAGTTGCATCATGAATTATTATCATAGAGTGTATGTAGGGTTATTTCGAACTACATCACAATCCATTTATCTTTTAAGTAGTGCTCCTAAAAGCACTGATTAATTAATTTTTGGGACACTTTGGACCAAAACGATTCTCCAAAGAGTTAATGCATACCACAATCCACTTGCTAGAATCTAGAGAAAGAGGTTGGTGTCTACAATATAGATATATTAACATAGTTGCATTTATAAAATGCTTTTAATTTAGATTATAAAATGGATGCTTCTGCCGTAGATCTTGGTGATGAAACGGCCCAAAATGATTTTCATTTCTCAATCAAACATCAAATGTTTAATTTCTAGTAGCACATGCTAGAATAGATGCAAGCTAGGGCTAATGATCAATATTTGAATTCTCTTCCAAGTTGAAGTTGCAATTTGTTATTATATGTTTGTTTGTTTTTTACATAGAAGATTGTCAACTGGTCTTTTTTTAAATGGGGAGAGAAAAAAGCAGGAAGCACTGTTGCAAATTGATAAATATCAAATGAGTAATATCGTAGTGGCAACAATTTAGTCGTAGAAAATTAATTTGAAAAAAGCAGGAAGCACTGTTGCATGACATAGACATATCTTAAATCACACATTTAAAAAAAATTAATTTGTACTCTTAAAAAGGGATTTTTTTATTCTGTTATTCATCTTCTGGTAAAATTATACGTTGATGAAATCTTAACATCGATTATACGAATGATAGAAGATTTTGAATAAACATACTAGTATAAGTGATCGAGTGGTTATTTATTTCATATTCATATTCCACCGTTTCCATATATCTAAGAGTTATAAACACAATATTGTCAACATGGTATTTAATTTGATCCCAATTCAACATGAGGTCTTTAACATCCAAAAACGAAAACAAAATAAAGAAATAAATATGTTATGGAATGAAAATAGAAATTAATTAAAAAGCCTAAGCTAGAGTATATACATAGCATATAGTTTAGACTTTAGGCCATGTTTGGTTGCCAGGATTCTGTCTAGGAAAGTAATTTGATTCCTTAAATTTAAATTCCTGTGTTTGTTTCCGTTTTTAATCAAACTGAGAAAGTAATCAAAATCCTGAAACAAGGAAAGTTAGTACAACTTTCCAGGATTCTGAATCCTAACTTTTCTTAGGTATTCTTTTTCCTAGTTTTAGGATTCTTACATATTTAATGCAATATAGTACAGTTGTTTATTATTATTATTATTATTATTATTATTATTATTATTATTATTATTATTATTATTATCATTATTATTGTTATTATTTATTACAATGTTTTAAAAATAATTTAAAAGTATAAACCATATTAATTTCAGGATAATAAATAACTATAATTCAAATTATCATAATTATAACTATATTATTAATATTTATTTTTATTTTTATTATCATCATAATAATAATAATTATTAAATAATTAAATATAATTATAATTATATAATAATATAATAATTATTAATTTATAAATTAGTAATTAACAATAAATTGTAGTGAAATTTTAAATTATAAAATTTATTCAATTAAAAATTAAGTAAATATAACGATAATAATAATAATAATTTTATTATTATTATATTATTATATATTATGATGTATAATCCATATTTAAACTATCCATCGTAATAATAAATAAAATAATATAATTATTATCATTTTTAATTAATAATTTATTAAATAATATGTATTATTATTTTTATAAATAAAAAATGATTTGTATAGTTTTAGTTTAGTGTTTAAATCAAATATATACTTTCAAATCTTGATATTTTCCAAACACGGGAAAGTAAAGTTATTAGAAATCATATTCCCGGGATTCATTTTCCCAGGAATCATTTTACTTGCCAACTTTACTTTCCCGCCAACCAAACATGGCCTTAGAGTAAAGAAGGGTGTGTGCTACCCACATGGCTCTAGCCTCTTGCCTATATAAAGAGCATATTTTGTAACTGAAGTGGTGGGGGCGGTTTTTATACTCCTATATTCATTATTATGTTACACGTGCTATTTCAACATCTAAATTTGCTATTTTGAGAAACACATACATAAATTGAAACACCAGTGTATTAAACACTAAATTTATGCAATTTACAAATTCATTTAGAAAAATATTCTTTTATTAACAATACTTAATTCGTTAAAAATCCAAAAAATGAATATAAAATAACAAAATACTAGGAATATCAATGGAACCAGCCAATCGATTTTTGGGTCAACTATAAGGGTATCCACTATGGATAGCCGCGGGTTGGGGCGGTCGCGGGGCTAACCATAGTGTAGGCGACGTCCGCCCCGGGGCGGACGAGAAACGGGGGGCGGATGGCCATTCGGCGAAAGCGGGGCGAGGACGCGCCGGTCCTGGGCGGGGCTATAGGCGGGGCTATCTATAGTGGGGCGGCGGTCGGCGCGTCGGCCGCCCCTTGAATTTTTATTTTTTTTTATTTATAATTTTCGACAATTTTTTGAGTGATGAAGGGAGAAGGAAGAAGGAATTTTTTTAATACAAGTTTTTTGTTATAATTGGTTATAAAATTTTGGGGCTATTGGAAGCGTCCATCATAGTGGCGGAAACAAATTTTTGAAGCTATGGATAAAAAATTGGGGTTTTGGACAAAAAATGGAACAGGGCTATTGAAGTGGACACTCTGAGGTAACAAAATACTAGGAATATCTTCCCCACTTCCACCACCCCACCCCTAGTCATGTGGTAGTGCAGGTAGGCCAAGTGACAATATTGGCAAGTCAACGCCCAATCGGACATGACGTCATCTACTAATAAGGCCTTTGATCAAAATCTTACCCAATTTAATTTCCCTTTATATATATAGTATTATCCCACAAAAATCATAACATAACACTAGCAAGAAAAATTATGTCCGGACCATATTGGGGCCAATTTTCACTCCACCACGCGCCGGCAGCTGAGCGCGTGTATCCGGCACTCCTAGGCGGCGGCGACTGCTACGATTCCATTGGGCACAGCAGCAGCCACGTGGATTCCCCGGACTCGAATAGTACTACTTATGGAGCACACAGTCCTACTCTCATCAATTGCCAATATCTCATTGATACAAATGTGGAAGCCTATTATTATAACATTGAATCAGAAAATAGCCATGACAGCTCCCAGGTATCATCCAAGACTTTGTTTTATTAGTGCAAGCTAACTATAGACTATAGTAATAACTTTAATTGTGTTTTATTGGCTAATTAATAGGAAATGCAACAGTGCTATAAGTGGTCAAATAGCTCATTTGCAAGTGATAATAGCGTATTTGAGAGCATGAATAGAGCCATTCCCTACAGCCCAGAGGAGAAAAAAGAGAGAATTGAGAGATATCGAAGCAAGAGATATCGAAGGAACTTCAACAAGAAAATCAAGGTTCGTTTTTACTTATTAGGGGGCCCACTACTAATCATAGTTTGAAAATATAATTAAAAAGAATAATTTTAATAAAAGAATATTATTATTTAAATTATTTTATACATCCTTCCATGCTACACGTATAATGACCTAAGTAGTTATACTCCCTTCCTCAAGTATACACTTCTTCGTTTTAGTCCATTTCTTTGGGAAGTCTTTTCCTCTAATAAGGTGAGATTCATTCTCTACTAACAATATTTTAATTACTTTTCTTTCTATTTCTCCTTTATTTTTTTAATTATGCATTAAAACTTGTGTCTAACCAAAAGTGTATACTCTCTTGCGGGATGGAAGCAGGGAAGCAGTATTTAATCTATAATTGACCTTGCATTAAACATCAGTATAGTATTTACTCTATAATTGACCTTTAAAAAACTTTACTCTATAATTGACCTTTAAAAAACACCACTCCTAATTAATAGATGGCACTTGTCACACTCAAGTAGGTCTCACTGCTCATAGGTTATACTCCCTCCACCATCCGTTTCCTCATAGTTGAGTCATTTTTTCTTTTTAGAAGTTCTCTCATAGTTGAGTCATTTTCATATGTAGTGGAGTAGTAATAATTAACATTTTTCCCACTCTTACTTTACTTTTCCTTACTTTATTCTCTCTACTTTATTCACTATCTCATCTATTCTCTTTACTTTTTTCTATCTTTTACTTTTTTATCTATCTACTTAACACACTAAATATCTCTTTCTTAAACTCCATGCCGAAACGTTCCGTCTCAACTATGAGGGAATGGAGGGAATACCTAACTACGCTTTATGGAATCTTAAGTTTTTTCATTGAGTTTAAAGATAAACAAACGATCTAATTAAGATGTGCTATGGTGATTTTTTTTATTTGCAAGTAACATTGGGATTTTTGGTTGTAACAGTATGAATGTAGGAAGACTTTGGCAGACAGTCGGCCGCGAGTGAGGGGAAGATTTGCGAGAAATGATGTGATAGAGAAAGAGACTCAATGTCAATTTCAAGAGGAAGATGAGGACGATTATCAAAGCTGGATTACTATGCTTGATGCACTCAACAAATCTGATCTTGCGTTAATATCTTCATTTTGATAAATTGATCTTAGTGTTTATTTGTTTAACTATTATTTTCATCAAGAATTATTGAACTCATAAAAAACGTATAAACTATTTTAAATATTTTCATTTCTTTGTTGATGGAAAGTTGGTTTCATGATAATGTTAATATTGTATTCACAAGGTTCATTGACTTACAAAAAAAACTTTTTTATTGATTCCACATTATTGATGAAGAGACATTATATAACCATATATACCAATCAATTTCGCTAGTCGGATATACTATCGAAACTAGGAGTACTAAACGATTAATTTTTGAAATAAACTTTTAAGAAACAAGTAAGTATTTGTTGGGTTAATGATTGGTAAAAGTCATTATATAATCATATATGCCCATGCATCAGCTATTTTCACTCTTAACACTATCATATATACTTTTGAGCTTGGTGTTACAAAACCATTAGCACTAGCCAGATACCCGGACCTTAACTAAATCAATGTTTTGATAAATGATAACATATTATGTGTTTAGTTTTTTTATTAATTTAATAAATTTAAATAGTCATCTACTATTTTAATGTCAACAACATTTTTTTATTTTAATTATTTAACTTTTATTCTATTTTTTTCTATGAATACTTTACTTCCTGTCAATTTTATTTAATTTAATAAAATTCTTTCAATTTCTGTCCAACTTCTCTATATTTCTCAATGATCTAGAGTAGAACAGAGTCACCTCAGTACCTTTTTTATAGTAGTAGTACTAGAAGACTTCAGAAAAAAATCTAGAAAAATGGAGGAAAAGGATAAAGAAACTTCTCGAATGGAGGGGAGTATAAGATGCATTCGCCGACGAAGAATATCCTTGTCCTTTGGGAAGAAAAAGCGGACACCTACAAATTCAATGAAACAAAATGAATTAATTCCTAAACACGAATCATTATTTGAAGAAAATAATTAGAGGTGAAGAGTTGTGGAGAAGCTGCATTACACTAGAATTAGTGGTTATGTATGATTGTTCATAAAGAAAAACTTAAAAGCCTAAAAACTTGGGTGTCACGCCGTAGTTACCTAGTATTAGGATTTGATGGATGAAATGAAAGATAGGAAACGACGATTATATGATTAGATTCTTTAAAATTAGCCACGTCGTCCTCGTAGCTACAAATAAAACTAACCACCTTTGAGAGCAATGAGCATCCTAAACTGGGCGTGTCCTATCCTCCACCCCATCCACCTACAGTGAGACGCTCTATAGCCAACAATACAGTTTTATATTACTATTTTGTGGAGTATTTGTTTTTTACTTTTTATGTTTGTAAATATATTAATTAACAAAATAAATATAAAAACACCACAAAATAAAGGCAAACCCCATTGTCAGTATTTATTTTTTATAATTTATGTTTGCAAATATGGAAAATTGGCAGAATTCATTCTTGAATTTAGAGAGAAATTGAGATGAGGAAAGAGAGTGGAGTGAAATGTGTGAAATGAAATACTAAAATTGGTGATATATATAGAAGAAAATATAAAAGGAAAATGCGTTGCATCATCCGGACCCCCGCAGTGGGGCGGAGGATGCAAAAATCGGCTGATCGTCTGCGGAGGATGGATAGGGCGCGAAGAAAGGAGGGCACATTGTCTGCCCACCTAAGAATTTCTACATTCATTTCTCTAGCCTGCCTTATAAAGATCTTTATTTTGAATGATAAGTTATATTAATATAAATTAATTTATTACTCTTATTATAATGAATTGATTAATTTTGAGCTTGTTTGATAATCTTATTTTTTGAATACTCAATCTTACTAAATTTTATGAACCCATAATTAGTCTCAGTACGGTTGACATGAATGAATGCTACAAAGAATGAATTAGGCATTCCTTTTTGGAAACTATTAGTACGGCAACATATTCATTAATAAATAGGCATATTACCATAGTCCAGAGTCTTTGTCCTAGCGGCAAAGAGCTTAAACATTATTGTATGAGGTGACGAGTTCGAGTCATCTTGACATTTCCTCCTTTCTATAGGGAGTTTATTTGTAATTTCCTGCTTCGTATATGAATTTATTTTAAAAAAATAAAAGGACTATTACCATAGTCACATAATATAAGGGTCATGTGGATAATCTCCTATTGAATTTATGGACGATTGCAAGAAAAAATATAAATCTACCATATTTTTTTTATGAAATTTCTCATTAATTCATGAAAAAAACTTGCTATTTTTGTGAAACTTATAATTGTAGAACTATCAATTTTTCTCGTCTTATATTAGAATGTTATAATCGGCATGGGCTTACCAGTTCATCTTAACCAGTTAAATTGGATAAGGTATAAAATTACAATTAGTATGGTAGTCTAGGCCCAAGCCCATTAAACTGTACCGGCTTACCGCAAAAGATTTATCGGCCCATGTTTTAACTTTTTCCCACAAACGATTTATCGGCCCATGTTTTAACTTTTTCCTCTATGATTCCAACAACATAGTCTAGTTTAAGAGTATAATTATATGCTTCCCAAACCTAATTGATCTAAGGTTCAATTTTCCAATTTCTTCAAATTTGAAATTATTGTGTTATTCTGCAAACATGAGATATAAAGAACAGCCTCTTACTTTTCCTCATTTCCTTCTGGCGGCAGATAAAAATAATTACTACTCCATGATTTACAAACAAAAAGATCGATAAAACTACATGTGTGAAACACTTACTAATTTAGGAAAAATGCCACATTTTATCACAAAGCAAATTGATGTATAGTATAAACTCCAATATTAGGGTTTAATAATGTCATTAGGCCTGAATTTCGGCATCAGAAAGTGCATATAGCACAACGACTTGAGTAGATAATATCACATTTACAACTGTATATATTCTACATTAGATCTGGCATGCCACGTAGATTGATGCCAAAGTTCGGGTTTCGTGATGTTACAATAAATTTCTTAAAAATTAAAAGCTCTAAGAGCATCCGCAACGGTGAGCACAAGCTCTCCTTCCGTCCTTGCCGCTGGCGAGGACTCGCTTGTCCGCCGCTGCGCTCTTGCCGCTGGCACGGACGTGCTCTTAGCTAAGAGCACGTCCGTGCCAGCGAGCAGGGCGACGTGGCGTGTTTCTATTGGCCGTTGGCATTTTCTTTTTTTTAAAAAAAATTGAAAATAATACCAAAAATTTAAAAATATATATATTTCGGATTCCCAAAAATATAGCCGTTTTATTACCTTTTTTGAATTTTTTTGAATTTTTTTAAAAACATTTAATCCCAAAACCATCTATAAATACACACATTCATCATCCATTTGGACGAAATTCGGTCACTTATGAATTTAATTATGTAATTTTTAATTTTTAGGATTTTAATTACGTACTTTTTAAATTTTAGGATTTTAATTATGTAATTTTTATTTTATTTGTAATTTGTAATATTATTCCGGATATTTTTAATGCATTTTAATTTTGTGGAAATGTTTTTATTCAAATTGAATAATAGAATGGTGGGGCCCTCGTGCTCGTCCTTGCGGAAGAGCACGGTTGTGGGTGTTGTGCTCTTGCCTAAGAGCAGGCAGAAAAAATGGGGTCGGGCCCACAACCATGCTCGTTGGCAAGAGCACGGTTGTGGATGCTCTAAGTGTTAAAAAAATAGGTGAAACTCATATTGTGACAAAATATATACTCCATTTTTGTTTGCAATCAACAATTAGGAATAATGTTTCCATATCAAAAGAGAAGAGAAAGAATGCTTGAGCAATGATGAAAAATCTCTATTTTACTTCTTGGAGAGGGTGGTAATTCATCATTGTCTTCTCTGGAGAATTCACAGCCTTAATTAATTAGATGACCTCATAAAGGAAAAATGTGAGGAAGTTTGGAAACATTAATATTATTACTATTAATTAAATAATAAAGCAAAAGTATGAAGAGAATTAGAAAACTAAATTCCTCTTCTATATTGATCTTATATTTAAACTATATTCTAATGAGTACTACTATATTACTTATCAAAATTGTATACATGAAACATGCAGCAGCAGCACATATTTGAATTACCATGCACCTGACTGGATATATATGCTAGTAATATAATTAGGTAAGTAATTAGCTTGAAGGATTATACTTCACAATTAAGGGCCAATTCTCATTCATCATCATCCATCTAATTATTCAACATAATCATCATGATAACTAATAGTAATAATATTTGCGATCTTTGAGTTATTAATTACTCCATGAATTTCGTCTAGAATTAACTACTTAATTATGCTATCATCTTACATAGTGGAGTATTTGAGAAAAATGACGCTCACCTCAAATTATTAGTAATATGAATCTAGCTACTGCATTTGCTTAGTAATCAAGTCACATATAGTTTTCACGATGGATATAGGGTGTCAAAATATTATTAAAGTAGTGCTTGATTGCATAAATTTTGAGGAGGTTATAAATTTTGTGGAGGTTATGGTTCCAAACCATTTATGGTATGTCGTAATTTTTGGAATAGATTAATCCATCGTTGATAAGCTAAAGTAAGTACTCCCTCCGTCCCAAGCTACTCGCACTTATTTCCTTTTTGGGCGTCCCAAGTTACCTGCACTCTTTCTAAGTAGTAGTATTAATTTTTTAGCATTATTATTGCCTATGGTGGATTTAATTTAAAATATTGGTTGTTGTTAATTATTGATAATAAAATTGTACTCCATGTTAATAATAAAATCATAATCCTTTTACTAATTAAATTGTGTTGTGACCATTAGGCCATATATATTTGGTCTAACTTTACAAAATTTTGGAGTTTCAGTATTTGTATCTAGCTAGCTAGTAGTAGTAGTAGCTATGAAGAATCATCAAAATATTGACTTTCTGTAATTGCGCCGCTGTTTAAACTTTTGACTTTCAAATACGTTATAAAAGTAACAGATTAATTGTTTGCATTTGTTATATATATTTAATTAAATCGTCTCTATTATTACATCTCAGCCGTCAAACTTGAGTAAATAGTGAGGTTAGGGGTAGAGTTGAGAATATTTTGCATTTTGACTAAAATACATACTGAAATGAAATTGAATCAATTAGTGCAAGTTTTCTTTTAAATCGAAAAAAATTGAAAATTTTAGAATCAAAGCCGAACCGAATTGTTGGAAAATCAATAGGACTATTTTTTATATATATAGATTGTTTAAAACACTGCTACTGCTACTACTACTATACTGTAGTAGTATAATTTATGACAAGCTACCCCTTAAATTAAACAAAATCGAGGAATATTTAATAGCTTCGGTGCAGGCGATATATGGAGAGTAATCTCAAAATTTTATATATACTACTACTTTAAAAATAAAAAGAAATATAAGAAATACTCCATAAAAGTATATTCACAAATAAAGGTCAAAGTCAATGACTGGTGATGGCTATAGCCAATTATCCATACCCACTCTAAAAATCCTCAAATTCAAGACCACTACAATTCAATACCAACCAATCAGATCATGACAAATCATTCCCATTCTTCAATATGCCTAGTTTTTATCACTAGAAAATATCATATCCTAATAGGTTCAGGACTCGTATTTAATCTATAATTCAAATTCATAAACTCATACTTATATACACCACTATACTCTTATAAACATTCTCTATTTCTCAAAACCTCACCCTAACATTCTCTCTCTCTCTCTCTCTCTCTCTCTCTCTCTCTCTCTCTCTCTCTCTCTCTCTCTCTCTCTCTCTCTCTCTCTCTCTCTCTCCGGCAGAGCCATCTTTTCTTCTTACATATCAAAATCCCGGGGCGCCGAAGCAGAAACGATGGCGTCGGTGTGCATATCGAGCTGCGTGGACGACGCCCGCGTCCCGGTGAGAGCAACCTACGTGAACCTCTACAAATGGCCGGAATCCGACTTCGAGTTCGTTAGGTCGATGAGCTCCAAATCCCACAACTCTAGTCACGGCCGCCCCAGAGTGGTGGACAGCATCTCATGCAGGCAAATGTATTTGAGAAGCTACACTTTTTCGAGGGAGGAAGACTACAAAGAGGAGAAGGCCAAGGTCAAGTGCCTCGGCAGAGCCAAAGACAAGAAGAAGAAGAAGAAGCCGGCGGCAGGGATCAAGAGGGCCAAGTCGGCGTCGTGCTCCGCCTTGACCTATATTTTCCGGCGGCTGCTCTCTTGCACCACCGAGATTGATGTTGTTAATTAACTACTAATGCATTGGGTAATCTTTTTCTTCTAATTTGTTGCTTTCTTGTTTTTTTTTTAGTTTTGTTTTAAAGTATATATTAATAATTTATATTTATATATGCTTATTTTTCATAGAATTTAATATTTCTTGTTTTGATGGGATATATAATTGTGCTTTTGTACTGAGATAATGGGTGGATGATTTCCTATAATTTGGTTTTGTTTTGTACTATTGATATTGTCTTGTTTTGAAAATAATTTTATGGATTATGCATTGGAAATATGAACGTTTTTTTAATAAATGAATTATGAACGTTATTATTGATTATTTGAAAGATTCAATTAGCAGCATTCCAAATACATATTTAAAGAAATGTAGTTTCGGTTTGCAGGATGATGTTTGCAGGATGATGTAAAATATATAATTAATGTAGGTTATATTAAGGCGCAACCGCGCGAGTGTTAAAAAGTTAAGTCAAGATGATGACTCATGAGGACAAATGTGGAATGCGTAATCTCCATGTGATTGGTTTGACTCACAAAATACAAGTTTGTTTTCAACAAAGCAAGAACACTACATATAATGACATGTAAAAATCAGTGATTGAAAATAAAACGTGTCAAATACATATAATGTAATTATGAATGCAAAAACATGCACGCATCATCTAAATTCTAAAGCAAAAAAAAAAATAGTCATATGCAACGCACTATATCGATCAGAACTGAAAATTGGAATTAATCGATAAATTGATACTACTATAAAAAAGAGTTTCTAATACGAGAAAGATGCAAAAAGCAATGAACATATCACATATGCCTTATCTACTATTTACGTGAATGACTTTGATTTTGTTATACACAAGTAGAAAAAATATTTAGTGCGTGGAAGGATCGGCCAATGTAATTTTCAATTATACCTTTTCATTTTCCACGTAATTATCCACCATTCAATTTTACAGCCATTGACGACTTTTAGATTCATAAAACTTCAATTTAGCCTACTCCTCCACTAAAGTTTTGTCACTTGTCTTGTCTGCCTCAAAAAAAGGTTATTTATTTTTTTAATTTCTTCATATGAATTTAAAATTGGCATCCACTAGAATTCAGTTGAACTTGTAGACTCACATCAATCTTTTTATATCAATAAAACAGATATAACAACTTTTTGTGTGTGTTGAGGATTCATGGAATCAAATTTCCCTCCTTCAAAATAAAATATACTCCTACTACTAATAAAAGAGATTTAGTATCATATGCTGCCTCACTTTTTAACAAGTGTCTCCAATCGTCAAACTACACATATTTAAAAAAATAAAAAAATACGCTTGATCTTATTAGTATCATAAATACATGTATAAAATTATTAATTTCAAAAAGGTAAAATGAGAAGAATGTCGTGGTTAAATTATCAAATTTTGAAGTGTGAAACTTATTTAAAAGTGGAGGTACGTAGTACTTTTCTCCCTAATAATTATTTGATCTTCAGCTCATAGTTGATTTTGGTTATGTAAATTAAGTACTCCTAAGATATGAGTCAATGGTTATTTATATTCATATCAGGATTAATATTCATTTAATCAGCTGCATTATTAATATTTTCTCCGTTTAATTTGGGGGAAAAGTATTACTTCTGTATAAAAAATAATATCATGAATGGTGTGGGTTTGCTCCCTAATGAAAGACTAACGAATATATGAATTAAATAGCGGTTTTAAATTTGACCTTTTAGCTTTTAAGTATTCGTCATTGACTACAAATTTAAAACATATTTATTGCTCAATGACTATTTGATTTATGTTCAAAATTAAAACCTTCGAAGGAATCTTTAATTTTGAAATAAGAAAAGAGGATTAGGCTATTATCTTGATGGTGGGATTTCTTCTCTAATTCTTAATTAATTTAAAAAGTAGCATAGTGTTAGTAGTTAAGCTCCACCAATCATTGGTCCAGAGCCTTCGTCCTAACGGTAAGGAGCTTAGACATTATTGTATGAGGTGCTGAGTTCGAGCCCTCTTGACTTCAGTTGTAATTTCATCCTTTCTATATGAGTTTATTTATATATAAAAAATTATATATAAAAAAAAGCTCCGCCAATCATTGTATATATTCACAAATGCATATACAGATAAATATAATGTTCATTGACCTAGTTGTAAGGGGATATTTTCGTTTCGTAGTTAATCTTTTAGTTTGTTATTTTGAAAATTATCGACAAAATTATATATAAAAAAAAGCTCCGCCAATCATTGTATTTATATTCACAAATGCATATACAGATAAATATAATGTTCATTGACCTAGTTGTAAGGGGATATTTTCGTTTCGTAGTTAATCTTTTAGTTTGTTATTTTGAAAATTATCGACATTGTTTATTATTGTACTTTTGTTCTGGATAACTATCTTGATTTATACTAAGAGATTTTACTATTAGAATACAATTGTTATTTTTATTGTAACCTTCAAAAGAGATAAGTCTTTTATAGTATTGTTTATTGAAATTTCATCGAACATGAAAATAGGTCGATATTTTTAAAACCAAATTTGAGCGTTATTTTA